>NW_027070092.1:400929-413745 GCF_002906115.3 Quercus suber
ATATTCGAAACCTTGGATATAAAATGATAAAGCATGAGGTTTGCAACTGATCTCACCCTAGTGTGTCTTTTATTTTATTTTTTTTTTGGTGCATTTTGCCTCTCTTTTTTTTTTCTTTTTTTTTTTTCTTTTTTTAGTTTTGATTATCTTAAGATTTTATTATTATTTTAATATGGTCCTTTTTTTTTTTAATTATTCTAATATGGTTTTATTGAGTCATTTCATCCGCCACATCATCATTTTTTTCTTACTTATTTTTTACCTTTATCTCTTTTTGAAAATATTAAATATATAGATATATTGGCTTTACAAATTTATCTTAGGTTTTAACTTTACATATTCATCTACTTTAATTTTGATGCTATAACTAAATAATAAATCAATGAAAAATTAAAACAAAAATATTGTCTATACATATTCATCTTAAGCGGTTTTAACTTTACATATAATTTTGTCTTTACATGTTCATCTACTTTAATTTGTTTATAATTGGAAATGAAATCAATGCAGATTTTTTTTTTTTTTTTTAAATGTCCATAAAAAAGGTATTCATAAGTCTTGCTTAATCTTTGATGGTGAAAAAGATACAACCTGACAATTGCCCAATAGGAGGAGTTTGAATCAAGCACTTTACAGATCTCCTACTAAAGGTTTGTACCCCTATTTTCCTATTATCAACTAATTATATGCGTTCCTTGATGCAAATATTCTTTATTTATCATTTTATTTACAATATCAAATGCTTTAATGAATGGGGTTTGTTGTTGACCTAATTTTGGGGGAAATTATATTATAATATGTCATTTTGTTATAAGGTTTTAGTTTACCTGGAAAAAAAAAGGTCTAGATAATATAATAAAAAAAGTTTATGTAGGTGAAGAAAATGGTATTTGCGTAGTTTCTTTTCACTATTTGTAGATATTTTATTTAACAAATTAGGAACAAATTTTTATGTCTTTGTTATAGATATTCCTAGATACTTTAGTAATTTTTATTTATATTGCTCTTCATCTTTCTTATCTCATTAATGTATTTTTTTAAGATTAAAAAAACAAATTCAATTTTGTATTTAATATTATTTATTTATCTATTCATTATTCACATGTTGGATTAGATTATGAAAGTATTTACATAATACTTCTTCTTTTTTCAAAAAAATTTCTCTACTTTTCCTCTTTGGAATGTACTCATGAATTAGATTATAATCATCATGCATAAAGCTACAACCATCACTTTTGCTTGGATTAGCCACCTATTTCTATTGTGTGACTTCAAAGTCATATTAAAATTTTCGATTTGATTTTGCATTGGATATTTAGCCTTGATCGCATCACATTTTATGTTTTACATATTTGGGAGAAAGGGTTTAACTTTGATGTGAGTTTTATTTTTCCATTTCTTTTTTATTTTGAATTGTAGTTTGTTGAGTTTTATTAATTTTGAGATATGTTTTTTGGATTGTAGGGTAGAAAAAATTGGTTTGAGAAAGTTTTTTTTTTTTTTTTTTAACTACAAAAAATAATTTCCAAATTCTATATACTTTTCAATGATACACAAAATGTTATAAATAAATTTTATTAAAAATGAATATTTACGCTAACTTACCTTTTGGATTCCTGAGAAAAATTGTATTGTTTTCATTTCGATACAATATAAATTATATATATTAATTACGGGTTGGGTTCAAGTTACACCTGGTGTAACTCTAAGCAATGTTACACCACTCAATATTTTTTAATTGGATGCAAATATTGATAAATCCACCATTAAATTACATTATCTTCGTATATTCTTCATGCTTGTAAAATTTCAAGGAGATCAAAAATTAATAACCATGTTATCAATCAATTGTTAAAATTCAAATTTTTATAGTTAAAAATAATACATAAAAGATGAGTTTATGGATCAAATGGTAAATAGCATCAGATTGATATGAAAATTTGGATTTTTCAAAATATTAATTTTAATAATATTGAGTGGTGTGTACATTACTTAAAGTTACACCAGGTGTAACTTGAACCCAACTCATTAATTACATTTGTGATTGTTCTTATAAATATGATTATGAAATACATTACCATTGCAGTATTAAATTAGCCCAAATAGTCAAAAAAATGGAAAAAAAAGAAAAGAAAAGAAAAGTTAGACCACTCAAAAAAATTATCACGCGTAACGTGCGTCTACAACTAGTTACACTTTAAAGTTTAAACCCAAAGTTTAGGGATGGTTTCAAATCAATTAATCAAACCTCTCACTTTCATAAGTTTCAAATTAAGTCTATACATAGTGCATTTCCGCCTTCTTGTCAAATTGTTAACCAGAAAATCATTTTTATATGGAGGCTCTGAAGTCGGCCTCAAAGCAGTTATGGAATTCGGGATCATTTGCTATTGGGTGTGCTCATCAGAGAGGACGAGGAAGATATGGAAAGAGTAGTATTTCAAAGTCCTTGCCCCAGTATTTAGAATTAAATTTCACACTTTTCGGTTGATTGCAATTTCAAAATCATGATTTGGAAAACTTATCAAATGCAAAAAAAAAAAAAAAAAAAAAAAAAAAAAAGGTCTGTTTTGGAGTCGCAATCGTGCATTTTAGCCCACAAACGTTGAACCAAAAGGACACTTAAAAAGATTATATAAATAGAAGAAATGTTTATACAAAGTGACACTGTACATATATTTCAATATGTATGTCTATTATATATATGGACATTATCCATTCCCAAGTCATACAATGTCGTTTTTGTTTAATAATTTATGAAAAAATGAAAGGAAACAAAGGAAGAGAACAAATTACTCAAGCAAAAATGCTAACCACATCTACACTATATCTCAAAAAGACTAGTCACAGTTGACACTCTTTGTAGTTGTTAATAAAGTCCAATTCAACCCCGTATATATTTGATGTAAGACTCATTTTACACCCACACACATCAATTAAATTGGGACGTCACAGAAAATATGAAAGCATGGAATCCACAGAGTCTATATTATCGTCTATTGTGCGGTGCTTTTCTCTGTTTCATAAGTTTCTTTATAGACACAGCTCTTACAAACATGATCATTACATTTGAGCAATTCGCTTTCCATCTCACTTTGATTTTCATAATTATGTTGAGATATTTTGGCTGATATGGTTGGTGGACTGTCCATTTTGATTTGGTCTTCCATTAATAGATGTGGTTGGCGAGGTTTCCTTCTTCTTCTTCTTTCTTCTTCTTTTTTATTTATTTATTTTTTTTATAAGAAGAAGCTGCAATTTTATTACATAGGAAAAGCCAAATCAGCTAACATTGCAGAATTGTAGTGTGACATGTTTAGCATGCCTAGTAAAGTTGAGAGTTACAGAGTTGCCTTGACGCTGTACATGTGAAAAGCTAACATCTCTAAAGGTTTCTATAAGTAGTTTTGCATCAGAGATCAAAAGGCCAAAAGATGCCAAGAGAATCATCTTCATCTCTCAATGAATTAATGACCTCCCCCGAATCTCCCTAGAGAATGACTAAAATAATACCAATTTCCATAGCAAAAACCAGAGCTCTCATGGTTGCCATGGTTTCAACTTCAGCAACCAATGTGGGAGAGCAACTTTCTTGGACATTGACACTATAACCATACCCTTCTCGTTTTTTATGACGCCACGAAACTCACTTAACCTGTCTTTGAACAATGCCCAGTCCAAGTTAGTTTTGAAACTTGCTACTGGAGGAGGCTGCCAAAAATTCCAAAATCTGTTGTGAACTAGGGAGCTTCTCAAAATTTCTTCTTAGTTTTGTCCTCTTGAACACAATTGCCATTAACGATAAGCACGATAAGTATTCTTCTACCTTTCGAATTAATTATGATTGATTTTTTTTTTAAGAGTTATATACTTGTATGTATCCAATTATAATTAACATGAAAATTGTTTTCTGAGTAGAAATGATACTTAGACTTTATTCATTCAAAATATATATATATATATTACCCCCTTAGTATACACATTTGCCAATATCTTGCGCGATACACGGTGTATTTTAATAAATTTTATAAAAAATTATTTATGACTTATTGATTTCAATAATACTATTATTTTTAGTCAAGAAATCACAGTTAATATTGTCACCTACAAACTTGTTGGTTTCTAGTGTATTTCTTGTATGATTTATGCTTTATATATAGATTATATGGCGTTAATTTCTACATTTCTTATACCACTAAAGTGTCTATCTCCACTATATCAACACCTATAATTTTTATGTCATTGTAAGTAACTTTTCTTTAGTTCAAAATTGACATGAGAGATAAAATTAAGGCACATTAACACTTTAATTGAAAAAAGAAGTTCGATATTTTAGACTGTAATTATAATAGGGTGAAAATTAAAAGAATGATATCTTAATCAATTAACTATAAAAATAGCTATAATTTCATGATACAACAACAAAAACAATAATTCCATAGGGACAAAATTATCATAATTTAACCTGCCTAAAAGTAGCCAAAACACAAAAAATACTACAAATTCCTACCAAATATATGCATCATATGAAAAATTAAAAATCTAATTTGGCACATAATATGAAAAAAAAAAAAAAAAAAAAAAAAAAAAAAAAAAACCAGCCTTAATGCATTACAATGCTGCATCATACATAAAATCTAAACAAAATATTTAAGGAACATAATATTTTGGAAATTAACATACCTTTCAAAAAGATAACCAAAGATATTGTGAGAGAAATTATATTGGACAAATGGGGATTTATATTGGATAAATGTGGAGACGAATAATCATATCTTACAAATAATCAATCCTGGTACCTAATTCATTGAATCTGACTCTTGCAATTATGCATTGAAGTTAGTCTTATGTAGAAAGTTGAAAAGTTTTCTTACTTCCTACCTTTCTCATGACTTTTTAGATTATCCGTATCTATCCAAAGATATTATGAGCGAAATTATATTGGAAAAAATGGGGATCTATATTGGATAAATGTGGAGACAAATATCATATCCTAGTACCTAATCATTGAATCGAACTCTTGCAATTATGCATTGAAGTTAGCCTTATGTAAAAAGTTGAAAAGTTTTCTTACTTCCTACCTTTCCCATGACTTTTTAGATCTATTCATATCTATCCAAAGCATTTAAAGTTATAAATGCATATAAATTTTTTGAATTTTATTAGGAAAATTGTTGAATACTCAGGAGTACCATAAATGCATATTCTCCACTCTCACATAATTGTGGATCCCATTATTAAATTTATGGCGGAACCCACAATTTATATGAGAGGGGGGAGTACGCATCTATGATACTTCGAGTATTCTATAATTACCCATTTTATTAATACATTGAAATAAATGTATCTACCATTACTTAATAGTTTGACATAAATGTTAAATTTAGATGAGGTAGAAGCCTAAATGAAAAGAATGTCATAAATGCGCCACTTGGAAATGTTTCAGAAATTTTGCCAGTGAGGTTGTTTGTGGTGTCAAAATAAGATATGTGGTATAAAAATGGAGAATCTATTATCTTTCTTTTTCTTTTTTCCAAAAAAAAAAATGATCTTGGAGATTGTGTAATGCTTACTATTAAACTATTTGTTTACATAGTAGTGGTATTCTTTGTTTCTCTCTTTATCATCCGATATAAATAGTTTTAGGATTATAATCGTTTTTTGCCATAATTTTAATCTAGTAGACAATGAGTAGTTGTTTATCACTTTCACATAAATCTATTATTTTTTCTCTACCACTCTAATATGCCACGTTAGTACATTATAGTTGTGTAAAATTTGCGGCAAAAAGAATTGTAATCCCAAATTTTTCTCTCCCACATAATTAGAAATTCTGAGTTATTAGTGTCAGGCTGTCAGCAAGTCTATTTCAATTCTAAAAGGATCGATGATGGGGTTCTCCCAAACAAATAGGATCAATGATGTTACCAAACTCAATCTCCTATGGAAATTCAATTGAAAAATCAAATCTCCAATGGATAACAAGATGCTTCCACAATGAAAAATAAAATAGAAAAGTGGCGTTTGATTAAGAAGTTTTAACTTTTGAGGATTTCTGAACACTATATTTAAACCTCCTTTCTATAGGAATGAGGATTCTTTGAAAATGGTGACATGACATCCACATCCATGGCTAGGAAGTGTTTTGTTTTTTATACCGTCAATAATTCCCCCATTTAACTCCCTTGAAGTTGAAGGCTTGAATGGAAAAACGAAACTTCTTTTCCTCACATAAAATCTCCTACTGTCTCTTTACTTTTCACATTTGAACGTTTATGAATTTTTTTTTTTTGGTTATAATAAAGTTATCATTATGTAGTGTTGAGGGTTTAAAATTTGTAGTGACACGTGATCTACAGCTGAAAGGCTAACCTTGTTTGGAGATTCATTTTAAAGAGTCAAGCCCAAAACTAATATTATCTTGTGAACAATCAATGGCTAGCAGTGCACTTTTAATCCTGCAAAAACAAAAAACAAAACAAAACATATTCTAATCTAATGCTTCGTTAGTTGGGGATGAAATAGTGGGGGATAAAAAAGAATTACTTTTTACTTTTTCCTTATCTATGTTTCCTTGCTCGAAGAAGAATAAATACAACAAAAGAATACTGGTTTATATTCGGTGTAAGGTAGAAAATTCAGCAACAAAGTAACATTAGAATGACACAAGTTCAATAGTAAGAATAAGTAAAGTAATACAATTCAGTAGTCAAAATAATCATATATTTAGGTGTAGGTAAACATAAAATTATTACGCTAAATTATAAATTATACCCTTTGATTTTGACCAAAATTCAATTTAGTCATTTAACTTCACATTTGTTCAATCGATTTTTCTAAGTTTCAAATCACCAATCAATCATCAATATATATATATATATATATAAAAGCAGAGACCTCATGCGAGAGAGCATGAGGTTCTGTCATGTGGCGCACTCTATGAAGAGAATTGAAATACTCTTAAGCCATATTAGAGATAAAAACAAATTTAAAAATGAAGACTCTTTACTCCCTTTGGTTCAATGTATCAAAACTAATTTTTGTTATATTTTGTATTCAATGTTTTAAGACTATTATTTATTTCATTTGGTCCAATGTTTCAAGACCTTCCATCTCTCACACACACAAAAAACTCTTTGCATTTCCATTCATCATTTTCACTTTTACTCTTTCATATACACATGTTCATTGCCTTTCATATCATCCTATCTCAAATAAACTTAGAAACAAATGATGTTATTTAGTTTCAACCTTTCAATGACACCTACATAACTCCAACGTTGCAGTATCATTTGATTGTAACCTGTATGAGTAGGCTATGATCAAGAAAGGGGGCTTGCGTTTTTTATTCAATGACGATAGCTTATGGTTTTGATGTTGAAGTTAGATATTATAGATTTTGCGAAGGTTATGATTCACTTGGACTTGGAGTTTTTGGGTGTTTGAGATTTTGGTTTGGGAAAGTTATAAATGTATTTTATTTTAGAACTAAAGAAAAAGAAAATGAAATATTCTAATTGATTATTTATGAAGTTAGCTTTTTATTTTATTTTATTGTGTTAGAATTCATAATTTGTAGGTTTCTTTGTATGTAGCCATAGTGGTAAAAACAAAAATCGATGGTGACTTAAAAGCATTTTTCGCATTTTTTTAAAGGATACAAAAGCCCAACTAAAGTCAATTGAATTTTGATAAATGAATGTATTTTTTACAAATTTCTCTTTGTTTAATCACATTCTCTTTATGTTGATACTAACAAATGATTTCCTTAATTCCATTGAGATAATTAATTGGGTATTTATGATCAAAATCTCCATATTTGGTTGTGAGAATAGAGTGATTGAGAAAGTGTTTGGTAGGTTGCTTAAATTTATTTAATTTTAGGATATAAAAGTATTTTATATTTTGAATTCTTATTTGTAGATTTCACAATCATTTAATCAGTTTGAAAAATAAAATCTACTTTTAACGGTAAATATTATAGTATATTATAATTTTACAATGTTATACAATTTTTTAAAATAAATTATGAATTAAAAAAAATCAAGTTTCAAAGTATTTAACAATATTGTGGGCAAGCATAAATATTATACAACAAAATAAGTATTAAGTATTATATGTAGATTTTAATAAACATAAAAATGATTTCAAATGAAATTGTAAAGTAGTTCGCGCATCACGCGGGATATTATCTAGTTTATTTAATTAAAGCCTCCCATTAATTTTCGTAAAATATATATATATATATATTAAAAAAAAAACCTTTGTTAAGGATCTTCTAAACGACATAGGTGATACCCATGTATACATTACAAATAATGCTAGACACAAAAAATTTCACAATCTTTTTCACAATTTATTTAGTTGAAACAATTATAATTTAAGTAATATCACGTAGGTCTATTACCGACAATATATAATAGGTAAAAGCATGGGTAGTAAAATTGAAAGCAAATAAGAGCATGTTTAGTATTTGTATTTAAACATATGTTTTCAATTTTTAAATAACATTATATATATTTTCATACACTTTTCCATCTACACTTATTTCTAAAAACTGTCTTAATTTTCTTGGTAAGATCTTTGTATTTTATATTTAATTTACATGCTTTAGTTAGCAATATATAGAGTTGGTAAGTTCTTTGTGCCTCCAAGATTGTTTTCCCTGCATCAATTTGGTCATAACAGCAATAATGATAGTGAAGGTGAAGGATCTCTGAGTCAAATCAAATGGCAATTTGTACAGAAGCATGACGTGTATACAACTCTTTTGAGATCCCTATCCCAACCTAATTCCTTGTCTCTAACCTAACCCACCAACCAATAAAACCAATCCATCACAACCACAGTCATGGCGGCTTAAATTTCCTGAAATGTAGAGAAATGACATAGCAACTCATGCAAACCTTGACGTGGGTGGGTGATTTACTGATCATTAGCCTCTTCTTGTTTTTTCTTTATTGAGCTGAGAATTTGAAGTGGGGGACCTTAGCTCTTAGGCTTAATTTAAGAGTTCAAATCAGATCCACCAACTGCACACACGGTTGTTTTCCATTTTGCTATACTTTTACTCAATAGTTCACTCCCTGTATTCTAACACTTTTCTTTTTTCTAAGTAATTAATTGTGGAGTTTTGTTAATTATGAACCATAATTCATTTTTTTTATTATAAAATAAAACACAATTTATTGATTTGGACNAACACTCTCTAAGCCGCGCCACCAAAAGAAAAAAAACAAAAAAGTCTCCGCGCGTGCCGCACACCCTTATCTCTCTCTCTCTCTCTCTAAAAACTCATGGAGACGACTATTACCTGCTATTTCGGCCTCGGCCGAATGTAAACAAAGCATACTGATAAAGCAAAAAAGAAAGAAGAAGAAGAAACGAACTTGACGGTACGGTACTTTTGCGAAACGGTGCGTTTTACAGTATGGAGGAAGAGAAGGAGAAAGAGAGTGGAGCTGATGTGGTGAGGAGCTTGATCGAGATGGTGAACGATATATCGTCGATCTCGGAGTACAGGTGTACGGTCAAGAAACACTACTGCAATTTGGCGAGGAGGTTGAAGCTTTTGATCCCTCTGTTCGAGGAGATTAGGGATACTAAAGAGTTGGTCGTACCTGAAGAGACTGTGGAGGCTCTGAAATCGTTGAGGGAAGCGCTTGAATCGGCCAAGGAATTGCTCAGATTCGGTTGCGAAGGGAGCAAGATCTACCTGGTGCGTGCATTTCCGTGAGTCTCTCTTTTTTTTTATTGGATTGGATTGTGTCTGTTTGGTTGCTGAGAAAATTTTGGAGGAAAGTGCGAGAAAATCTTACTGTTGTTGTTATGACTGGAGCTGCCACTGGGACTTTGAGTTACTAACTTACTATCGGTCAAAAACAAATAGAGACGCAGCTTAGGATTGCAAACGAGTCTGAAATCGATTCAATTGCTAAATTTTCTGAGTTTGACTATTAGCGATTGCTTTGAAAATTGAAGCTGTTGCTGTTGGTTTGGTTATATATGTTTTGTTTCAGTGACATTGTTATTGCTTAGATCAGTGAATTTTTATTTCTTGGTGCAGTCATGTCAATTGTGAATAGCATCAAGGACTGAAGTAGAATCTATTAAATAGTTATAATACGATTTTTGTTGTTTTATCGAGTGTCCCTTTCATGTATTGGATTGTGAAATTTAAAACATTCATAATTGGGTTATTGTTGAGCTTTGTTTTGTCTCCATTAGCTCTGTATATCTTTGATGTGTACAATCAAGATATTCTTACTTGAGACTGTGAATGACCTTATCTCTTGTTATGTTTTATTCTGTGATATCTGGGTTCGTGTTCCTTTGGTCATGCTGTCATGGACGGAAGCCAGTAATTTGTAACTGAAATGAAAATAAGGATACATTTAATCTTGGAGTATCTTGAGTTTCTTTACATCTTGTTAAAATTAACTTTCCCCTCATCAATTTTCTGATTGTAGTAAACACTACCCTTATTACATGTGTGTTGCCATAGTAAGTAGTAACTCATTTAAGGATGTATTAGGCCTAGTTCATTAATAAACTGGATAGGTACCATTGATGTTACATCACGTGGTGACATTTGGAAAGTCGTACCTTGGGTCTTATGTGGGACATTTGGAGAGAGCGTAATAACAGAGCTTTTGAAGGGTCTGAATGGTCCATGACGGATCTTAAGATGCTCCTACTGCTATCCTTGTTGAATGGATGACTGTTTTACCATGCATTTCTGTTCTAATTTGTTTGAGTTTATTGGTTGTTGTAACTTTTCATGATCTTACCAGCTGTGTACACATCTTGTGTGCTGGGGGTGAGTAGTGTCCATCTTTCTAATAAATTTTTTCTTTACTTATCAAAAAATGTTACACCACCAGGGGAGTGAAATACTCAAATTCACGAGGGAGAAAGAGAGAGATGCACAAACAAGGTGAATTTGTTATCTTCTATCATTTTATGCAACAAAAAATAGGCTTCTTGGTATAGAGCAGTGTCAATTTAGGGTTTTTGATGTCAAGGTGCTGTACATGGTGATTCTGCTAGAGTAAAAGCCGCACCTAGTGCACAAAGTCCAAGCTTCTGTGTGGTCTTGGGCTGTGGTGGTAGGTAGTACGTAGTGTTACTCCAATTATGGAGAGGTTGATTCCTGGACTCAAATCATTTTTTTTTTTGAAGGGAAGGGGGGGGGGGGTGATTCCTAGACTTGAGCCCACAATATTTTGCTGGGTGTGGAGGAAACTTGTCTTCACACCTAGGTCCAACCTTTGTAATTCTAATAGAGTATATTTTAAAAAATTAATACTTTCATCTATTTAGAAAAGAGTGGCAATATAGTGGCTGTGAACCATGCCAGTCATACACGAAAAAAAAAAAAAAAAAAGAGAGACTCACGGAAATGCACGCACCAGGTAGATCTTGCTCCCTTCGCAACCGAATCTGAGCAATTCCTTGGCCGATTCAAGCGCTTCCCTCAACGATTTCAGAGCCTCCACAGTCTCTTCAGGTACGACCAACTCTTTAGTATCCCTAATCTCCTCGAACAGAGGGATCAACAGCTTCAACCTCCTCGCCAAATTGCAGTAGTGCTTCTTGACCGTACACCTGTACTCCGAGATCAACGATATATCGTTCACCATCTCGATCAAGCTCCTCACCACATCAGCTCCGCTCTCTTTCTCCTTCTCTTCCTCCATACTGTAAAACGCACCGTTTCGCAAAAGTACCGTACCGTCAAGTTCGTTTCTTCGTCTTCTTTCTTTTTTGCTTTATCAGTATGCTTTGTTTACATTCGGCCGAGGCCGAAATAGCAGGTAATAGTCGTCTCCATGAGTTTTTAGAGAGAGAGAGAGAGAGAGATAAGGGTGTGCTGCACGCGCGGAGACTTTTTTGTTTTTTTTTTTTTGGTGGCGCGGCTTAGAGAGTGTTAGCTTAACTAGGGGGTTGGGTTGGGATTTAACTCTGGTTTGGTTGGACTTTTTTCATTTTTTAAGAGTTTTAATATAATACTGCTCTTAACAATTGTTCTTTACCATTATATCAAAAAACTAATTGATATAAACGAATCTTCAAATCCTTTATTTAACCAAAAAATTTTATCTTTAAATTAAAACATCAATCAATTTTTAATAATGCAAGCAAATATTAAACACCAAATATTTCATACTTCGTTTTCGCTGTGGTGTCTGTGAAAGTGTGAGAGAGAGTTTGAGTTGTTTAATTCGGCTCGGCTACTATTTACTGAGAAGTGAGAACACAGAACGACATAAAAAATTTAAAAAAAAAGGTCGGTTGATGAATCTGTTAAACTAACGGACGCACGCCAGTTAATTATGCTCTAACTCTTTTATGTTTTGTGTATACAGATTACCGATTACTGACTACTCAGAGAGTATAGCGACAGGTGCAGATCATCTGCTATATGTCGGCTGCTTTTTTTTTTTTTTTCCTTTGTTTTAAATAACTCTGTGGTTGTTATGGGTTAGGCTGGTTGAACTCTATTTATATCCAAGATAAACTTTTAATCTCTTTAGCCCATAATGCACCTCACATGTTCTAAACTCTATCTTATCTTATTTATCAAATTGAGTTATAAGGCTTAGTCTTTTTTATTATTTATTAATAGATACAGTAGAATTTGTATTTGTTGTGTCCACCCTGTAATGATTGCTCTTATCATCAAATTAAGATATCAATTAATTTTTAGTATAGGTAGATTTCAACTCATTCAAAAAAAAAAAAAAACCCACTATTAATTGAGATAAGTGAACACATTGTGACATTGTCTAAGGCTTTTTTTTTTTTTTTTTTTTT
>NW_027070093.1:0-2395 GCF_002906115.3 Quercus suber
GTATATGATTTTTAATTTTGCTTTATTTTCTAAGTCTTCCAAAGTGTAGTGATGGATATTCTTTTCATGTTTGATTTTATAAATAAATCAAAACTTATCTCATTAATGACAATACCTGTACAATTCTGTCTCTGATTCTCCTGGATTTTGATTTCCATAACTGTAAATCATGAATGTATATCCGTGCATGTATGCTACCCCAGAGACTACATGCAAACTATGCAACAACTCTAATTTAATTTATTGGCTCTCTCGTTAAGGAAGGACTGAGTGGACTTTAATTTATACTTACCAAAACAAGATATAAGCTTTGTTCATGCATATATGGAAAAAGAAAACAGTGGGCTAGCTCTTATTTTTTTTTTTTTTTTTTGATAGGAGTGGGCTAGCTCTTGAGCTAGAAAGAAATGAGTGCAAACAAAAACCTTCTAATCATGGTACTAGTTAATAAAATCGTGCTTCTCAGTTGTTTGACAGATTACACATTCGAGATAGTTATTTATAATATTTCAAAATAGAGAGAGTTATAAAATATATAGTATAACAGGTCTATTCTCACAATTTGTAAAAAAAGAATTGTTCTATTATTTCTTCATTTTGATTTCTAAACTTACTGCATTCACTTTTTCATAAAGAGATAACTAGCTAACTCAAAATATTTTTAATCAGACTCAAACACCTCACAATTATGAGTTTATTAACTAGTGTCGTAATTTGACTCTTTGAAGGTTTCGAATTGATCCTACTTCCTAGGATACTCAGTCTTTAGATTAGTTGTTACATTGCTAATTTGGTATGCATAACAAAAGATACTTTCTCCTCGTTGAAGGAGGCAATAACATGAATCATATAGAAATCTAGCACATCTGACGGTAGAATTAATCTAGATTATATGCAATATTGCTATGTATATAGTTGCATATTCGTTATTAGGTAAAATTAATTACAGTGAGTTCCAGTTAGCTCAACTAGTAAAGTATTTGATGGTAAAACTAATTATTCATAATAGTTATAATTATATTATGTAATAGTCACAAACAGGTTAACCATCACACACTTTTGGTGCGATGATTACTTACTTATGGGGTGGGAGAGGCCAAGAGCTGAGGTTCAAGTCTCTAGGAGGAAGTTTTACACACATATACACTTAAATTATATTAGAGTAGAATTTATATTTTTTATTAAAAAAAAAAAACATGTTGAACTTGGATAATTGGGTGTATCTAATACAAAATTCTATTTATTCTAGCATTTCTTTTTCTTTTTATTTTTTATTTGTTAATCTTTGTTATATCAATTCTATGGTTAACGGTGAAGACATAATTTTTTTCCAAGAGGACCAATAATATATATATATATATAATATAGTATAAAAATTGCAAGAGAGAGGAGGGGATTTTTTTTTTTTTTTTTTAATCTAGTGACCATGCCACTCCTCCCTACGCCGGTGTCTACACTCTACAAGATGGGGTAGGTGGGTGGGTTGTTAGCAGAGACAGATCCTTAAGCTAGCGGGGGTTGGAGTATAAAGAAAAAAAAAATCTAGGTATCTATATAGTATTAAAAAATTATAAATACACAAAGTCGTTGTTTCTAAATACATTACGATGCAATCATTTACCAATAAAGACAAAAATAAAAACAAAATAATGTTTTTTTTTTTAATACTAGGATAGCTAGGATTTTTATTTTTATTTTTTGAAGTTAGAGCATTCACAGTGATGATACTAAACATTTTAGCTTTTAGCATCTCAAAAAACTATTGTATTTATTTTACCACCTTACTTTACAATACATCCAATATCAAATGTTCTATTTTTTCCTTTATCACTTCATTTAAAATAATATAAAAAAAAAACTCATTAAAATAATAAAGGAAGAGAGAGAATTTGAGTTTTTTTAATTAAAGCGATATAATCTTAATAAAATATTGTATTTTATTTTTAACAACTTGCTACAGTAACTGGTATTTATACCAGTTTACTGTACTCGCAAAAAATTGAGCTTTAATTTCTCCAATAACGCATAATTTTTTGGTTCTTTGGTGGTAAAATAATTTTTTTTTGGCTAAAATACAATCACTATTGTGAATATTTTATTATTTTTGTTAAGCTTTTGGGTTGGATAGGGCCCAAGGTTTTGAAAGGGATCCAATTGCAAAAATAAAATATAAAATAACTATTGTAGGGACTCAGTTTGGATTGACCCTGAGTTTTGCTGGGTTTTCAGCCCAACAAGCCCAAACAATAAATTTATAGAGAGTGGGTTAAAGGTTTAGGTGCTGGCCGTCGATCACCATGCATGGACTTTCTTTATAAAAAATGCTAAGAGTTTCTTTACAAATGGGGGGATGCTCCTCGGCCCATGGCCGAGGAGACCCTTTTCTTCTTTCTTT
>NW_027070093.1:11579-82714 GCF_002906115.3 Quercus suber
CGACCTGAAATCCCTTTTCTCTTGGGGGATAACCTTTTCATTTTCTTTACCTTGCAGCTGGTCCTCCTCTACTCGTTTGTACTTATCGATCTGATCCATTAGCTGGCGCACACTGGTGGCGGGCTTGCCAATCAGGGACTTCCTCAAGCCGTGCCTAGTTGGGAGACCATTTTTAAAGGTGCTGATGGTGAAATCATCAAAATTTCCATCTAGTTCATTGTACATCTCCCAATATCGATCTGAGTAGGCCTTTAAAGTCTTTCCATCATGCATGGATAAAGATAATAGCGCGTTCAAGGGCCGAAGAGCTCTGATGTTCATAATGAAGCGGGAGCTAAAGGCTTGGGTCAGCTGTCTATACGAATCTATGAAATTCGTCTTCAAGCCATTGAACCACCTTATCGCCACTGGACCCCAGCTAGAGGGGAAGACTTTGCACATCAGCGCCTCATTCTAGAAATGGACAGCCATCTTTTGGTTGAACTGGCTCACATGCTCCACAGGGTCTGTTTTGTCGTTATAGATGGCGAAGGTTAGCTGCTGGAATCGTCGAAGAAGCATAGCTTCTTCTTTGTGATGTATGAAAGGTGACTTGGAGAGTTTATCCAGTACCCTGCTCATGGCATCGCTCCCCAAGCCCCTAAGAGATAGGCTTTTATGTTTACGCCTCTGGTAGTGCTCTTTTTCATGAGAGAACGTCTTGCTTGGACGAGTTCTTGATCTTTGCCTATAATCATCATCACTTTCATCATCGGAGGGCATGTCAGGGTTAGAATGAGGTCGCCTTCGTTGTGCATGGCCCAGCTTTCTCTTCAAGTCTTCTATCTCTCGTTGCATGGTCCAAGTATCATTCTGCCTCTGGGATACATGGCTCCTAACTTCTTCTTGCTGCACAACTTGATTGTCATTTTGTGTATGGAGTACGTGGCTGCCCACGCGAGAATGGCTCCTACTTGTTTGAGTGGTGTGTACACTTCCCTTTCGAAACCTTCCATTCTCTTCGTTTCGATCATGCTCAGGGTTGGCGAAATTACCTTGTTACTGGGATCTTGCTGGTGCAGGTTGATGGGAGCTCACTTGATGAGGGCCTGATCCTACCATACTGGATTGTTGCCTTTACTAACACACAAGTTCTTCTCACAGACAGTGCCAATTGTAAGGATTGGATCTAAGCATTTCTTTTACTGGACAAGTGGACTTAGATCCAACTAGCTCAATACAATGAATTTGTAGATAATGGGTTTAAGAACTAGGCCTTAATAAGGATTGCAACAACAAAACACGACAGTGAGTGGGCAGTGTGACAAGAACATGGATTGAAGTATGAAATTCTGCTCCTCGGGACTCTCTTATGTAATCCTTATTATTTCTTCAGTGCTTGACTACACAGGTTGGGCAAGTTCTACAAGTTGCCATTGTATGTTTTTTCTCCCTCTTCTCCTGAAGGAGTTCTTACATTATATACCCCATTTTAGTTTATCTTAACCCCACATTTGTCGAATAGGCAGGTCAATACTTGAGTGCCTATTCCATCAGCCGTCTTTCCATTCTTTTTGTAGGTTGCAGCAACCAAGGCTGCACTGTTCAAGGGTCATTTCCTCATTAATGCGGCTAGAACGTTAGATGTGGGCATTTAATGCAGAGGTGACAGTTTATCTTGGAATTGTTCCTCCACCATGCTTCCATGGCTGACACATTGTACTCGTTCTCACTCTTGGGATGCTCTGGGAGGCTACCTTTGATGGCTCGTTGCTTCCTCCTCTCATGGTCTTGGTTGGCCGAGGGTAGGATCATTCTCAGCAAGGTTCCTGGGTAATTTGGACTTTCTAACTGTGTCCTTAGACGTTTCTTCCTCCTCAGCATGGGCCTTGGGCTTGGAATAAAGCGGGCCAGGGTTGCCAAGTTTTGCGCCCCCACACTATTTTTTTTTAAATTAAAAATAAATAAATAATGTTTTTATAACAAATATTTACTTATATATTTCTAAAATGTCTCCTCAATATTATTTGGTTCATTGAGGTATTATGCTTTAAGGGTAATTAGAGGTCTCATAAAATATATATATATATATATATATATATATATATATTTAGAGGAAAAATAAAGTGCATTAATAATTTATAAATTTTTCTATTTTTTTTTTTATGAAATACATTAAGTATATTATAAACTCTTATACGAATACATACCACTTTTTGTAATCCACCAATCACAACTTGTCATGTGTTTATTTATTTTTTTTCATTTTAAACTTTAATTATTTCATAAAAAAAGTTAAACAAATAGATAACAAGTTGTGATTAGTGGAGAGACAGAGAACATGTATACAAATTAATACGTACACAATAAGAAGAGAGAATCTTACTGGACTTCTAATAACAATTGAAGTGCGAGCTCCATGGTCTTTAAGGTCATAGGCAATCTCCATTCCAGAATTACCACATCCAATTACCAAAACATCCTTAGATTTATATCTCGAACCTGATTTGTAATGGTTGGAATGGAGAATCTCACCTGGAAAACTTGACAACCCTTTAATATCAGGAATATAACCCTCATTATTCTCACCACTAGCAACCACTAAGAACTCAGCATGGTAAACTTCCACATTTCCTTCTAATGTGTTCTTAGCTTCAATTCTCCAGTTCTTTCCAGCTTCAACCAAAGAAGCCGATTCGACAATGCGATAGTAGAGAGGATTTATATTAAACTGTGAGACATAATCATCCACATATTTAAGAAAAAAAATCTTTGGGCATGAAGGTAGGTGCATCAGGAGGGAGAGGCTTATGTGGCAAGAAACAAAATTCTTTTGCTAAATGGAGACCTAATCGATCATAGGTTCTTTTCTTCCAAAGAGAAGCATAACAATCTTCTCTTTCAAGGATCAAATGTGGGATCGAGTGGCGAGTTAAGCATGTTGAAGTTGCAAGACCAGAAGGCCCAGCTCCTACGATCAAAACTTTTGTTTCCATGGTAATCACAAATTCAACAATTCGATCACAAGGTCAAATGTATATGATTTTTACTTTTGCTTTAATTTTCTAAGTACTTCCAAAGTGTAGTGATGGATATTCTTTTCATGTTTGATTTTATAAATAAATCAAAACTTATCTCATTAATGACAATACCTGTACAATTCTGTCTCTGATTCTCCTGGATTTTGATTTCCATAACTGTAAATCATGAATGTATATCCGTGCATGTATGCTACCCCAGAGACTACATGCAAACTATGCAACAACTCTAATTTAATTTATTGGCTCTCTCGTTAAGGAAGGACTGAGTGGACTTTAATTTATACTTACCAAAACAAGATATAAGCTTTGTTCATGCATATATGGAAAAAGAAAACAGTGGGCTAGCTCTTATTTTTTTTTTTTTTTTTTGATAGGAGTGGGCTAGCTCTTGAGCTAGAAAGAAATGAGTGCAAACAAAAACCTTCTAATCATGGTACTAGTTAATAAAATCGTGCTTCTCAGTTGTTTGACAGATTACACATTCGAGATAGTTATTTATAATATTTCAAAATAGAGAGAGTTATAAAATATATAGTATAACAGGTCTATTCTCACAATTTGTAAAAAAAGAATTGTTCTATTATTTCTTCATTTTGATTTCTAAACTTACTGCATTCACTTTTTCATAAAGAGATAACTAGCTAACTCAAAATATTTTTAATCAGACTCAAACACCTCACAATTATGAGTTTATTAACTAGTGTCGTAATTTGACTCTTTGAAGGTTTCGAATTGATCCTACTTCCTAGGATACTCAGTCTTTAGATTAGTTGTTACATTGCTAATTTGGTATGCATAACAAACGATACTTTCTCCTCGTTGAAGGAGGCAATAACATGAATCATATACAAATCTAGCACATCTGACGGTAGAATTAATCTAGATTATATGCAATATTGCTATGTATATAGTTGCGTATTCGTTATTAGGTAAAATTAATTACAGTGAGTTCCAGTTAGCTCAACTAGTAAAGTATTTGATGGTAAAACTAATTATTCATAATAGTTATAATTATATTATGTAATAGTCACTAACAGGTTAACCATCACACACTTTTGGTGCGATGATTACTTACTTATGGGGTGGGAGAGGCCAAGAGCTGAGGTTCAAGTCTCTAGGATGAAGTTTTACACACATATACACTTAAATTATATTAGAGTAGAATTTATATTTTTTATTAAAAAAAAAAAACATGTTGAACTTGGATAATTGGGTGTATCTAATACAAAATTCTATTTATTCTAGCATTTCTTTTTCTTTTTATTTTTTATTTGTTAATCTTTGTTATATCAATTCTATGGTTAATGGTGAAGACATAATTTTTTTCCAAGAGGACCAATAATATATATATATATATATATATATAATATAGTATAAAAATTGCAAGAGAGAGGAGGGGATTTTTTTTTTTTTAATCTAGTGACCATGCCACTCCTCCCTACGCCGGTGTCTACACTCTACAAGATGGGGTAGGTGGGTGGGTTGTTAGCAGAGACAGATCCTTAAGCTAGCGGGGGTTGGAGTATAAAGAAAAAAAAAATCTAGGTATCTATATAGTATTAAAAAATTATAAATACACAAAGTCGTTGTTTCTAAATACATTACGATGCAATCATTTACAATAAAGACAAAAAAAAAACAAAATAATGTTTTTTTTTTAATACTAGGATAGCTAGGATTTTTATTTTTATTTTTTGAAGTTAGAGCATTCACAGTGATGATACTAACATTTTAGCTTTAGCATCTCAAAAAACTATTGTATTTATTTTACCACCTTACTTTACAATACATCCAATATCAAATGTTCTATTTTTTCCTTTATCACTTCATTTAAAATAATATAAAAAAAACTCATTAAAATAATAAAGGAAGAGAGAGAATTTGAGTTTTTTTAATTAAAGCGATATAATCTTAATAAAATATTGTATTTTTTTTTAACAACTTGCTACAGTAACTGGTATTTATACCAGTTTACTGTACTCGCAAAAAATTGAGCTTTATTTCTCCAATAACGCATAATTTTTTGGTTCTTTGGTGGTAAATAATTTTTTTTTTTGGCTAAAATACAATCACTATTGTGAATATTTTATTATTTTTGTTAAGCTTTTGGGTTGGATAGGGCCAAGGTTTTGAAAGGGTCCAATTGCAAAAATAAAATATAAAATAACTATTGTAGGGACTCAGTTTGGATTGACCCTGAGTTTTGCTGGGTTTCAGCCCAACAAGCCCAAACAATAAATATTTTAACTAAATGAAAAAAAAAAAAACAGAATAAAAACCAAAAATAATATAAATTGAGATCTAGCTTTATTTTGAGGAAGAACATACAAGAACATAAACCTACCCATTATTTTGTTTGCAACCAAACACAATATCAGTTGAAAACCTTTATTATCAAAAATATTTTTTTTGATAGGGAAAATAAGTAAATAAACCTAGTCAATGTTTATCAAAAAAATTAGTAACCCATTGTTCTTTCCCTGACATCAGAAACCCAGAAATTATAAAAAAAAATAAAAAAATATAAAAAATAAAAAAACTGAAGTTGTTCTTCCTAGACCCAGAAAACTCATAGTTTCAATACCATGGAGAACAACAACCACCTTCCTAACGACCATACTGGCATTTCGCCGGTGCCGAAAGCCAAAGACGACGCAGAGCCAAAACTTGATTCCGCGGTAGAGGAGATCAAGAATGAAGAGTCACAGACTGAAGAATCTGAACCTCATTTTGACCTGGAGAAAGCTTCCGAGGATATCGACAAGTTTCTCTCGTCTCTGACGAGCGACGACGTTTCGGTGGAGGTTCCTGAGTTGGTGGAGAAATACTTGGATCTCGTGGAGTAGAAAGTCTCCAGTGAAGGAAGAGCCAAGTAGTGCCAAGTTCCCGATAAGGACTCGGCGTTTCTCGAGTCTCTGGATCGGGTTTCCAAGCTGACGAAATCGCTTCGGGAACTGAAACCGGAGGAGGAGAAATCGGAGTCTCGTGGCTCTCTGATCAATCACATCGGAGGGATTCAACAGCGAGCGATGTCGTATTTGGAAGAGGAGTTTCGGTTTCTTCTCGAGGAATCAAAAACCGCCGAGTTCGAATCCGAATCCGCCGAACCGGAGGCTTTCCCTGGATACTCCGACGACGTCGTTTCCGGCCTGAGCAAAATATCGAAGCAAATGATCTCAGGCGGCTACGAATCCGAGTGTTGCTGTCTCGTTTGATCGTTGATTTCATGTTTTTGTTTTTTTGGAGAGAACGTGGAGTTGTTTGTTTTTATGGGTTTTGTGTGAGTGTTTGTTTATGAAGAAAATTTCTGGGTCTAGGAAGAACACGGAGAACAATTTCAGTTTTTTTATTTATTTTTTATTTTTTATAATTTCTGGGTTTCTGATGTCAGGGAAAGAACAATGGGTTACTAAATTTTTTATAAGCACTGACTGAGTTTATTTACTTATTTTCCCGTATCAAAAAAAATATTTTTGATAATAAAGGTTTTCAGCCGATATTGTGTTTGGTTGCAAACAAAACAATGAGTAGATTTATGTTCTTGTATGTTCTTACTCAAAATAAAGCTAGATCTCAATTTATATTATTTTTTATTTTTATTTCTGTTTTTTCTTTTTCTTTTTTCATTTAGTTAAAATTCATAAATTATTTTTTGTTTTTAAAAAATGGCGTGACATTTTTAAAATGCTAAATAATATATTATATTATTATTTTAATGCTGATGTCAGCATTTAGTGTGCCAGGGATGCACTCCGTCTGCCACCTAGGATTTTGCCGTTAGGGCACTGACGAGAAGGACAAAAATAGATGGCGTTTTTCAGAATAGAGACTAAAAACGGTAAAAATAAATGTAGGGACTAAAATGGGAATCGCCTGAAAATGTAAGGACTAAAATGTGCTTTTCGCCATTGATTATTTAAATGTCTGATGAGGTCAGCCCTGCTGAATGATATGGATTTTCATTGAAGTGACATGATCAATTGCATGCTTGTAAGCATCACTTAAAGCATTTGAAAGTATTTCCATGATCTATTTCAAGTCTGATCATTGTATCCAGGTCTTTTAATTTAGTAATGGGAAGAAACTTAGGTGAAGTCTGACATGAATTGGTATCTTACCATTTATATACATTAATGGAGTTGTATCTCATTTCCATATTAGTTAAGTGTTAAATAAAATAGAAACTATATCAACACTTATGTGAGAATCATAGAAATAAGGAAAATGTTCATAACTTTTATTAACTAAAGCCTCGGAAAGAGACAGATTGGATACAAAGGGGTAACACTAATTACAAACTTTGAAAATAAAAACAGTAGCTAAAAAAAAAAAAAAAATAGAGAGAACTACACTGGAAGTTGTTTCTTTTTTATTACAATATTTTCTTTTGGGGGGGGGGGGCTTTGGTAGGCTGAGTGGATGCTGCTTTTGAGGTCTTAGGGCCCTTGCTTGTAGGATCAACCTTGGCGGGCAGGGGAAGAGTTACCATGACAATCTCCATCTTTTTAGGAACTTCTTTCTTGGTAGGGGGTCCTGGGTGGCAGTTGGGGGCTACGTGGCATCTAGGGCCACTCACTGGTTTGTGTTCTTTTCTTTTTCAATGACCCTAGGTTGCTTGGCCACCTTAGCGGGGTTGTTAGAAGAGGTTGGGACCTTGGCTATACTATCCTTGCCTACTTCTGACACCTCGAAAGGGGTATCAGTCCTCGAGCTGGATGGGCCAAACACTCAGATGACAAGGGGGTACTATACACTCTCTGCCTTCTTACGTATAGATGAAGCCTCAACCTTAGCTTGGTTGAAAGTTTCATTCCATACTTGGAGGCAGTAGTTCCTATGTACCCCTGAAACCTCAACCCTAAGGGCTTCCTCAGTCTCTGCCACTCCTACGTCATACCCATCCTGCTTGGCCTGGTCCCTAGCCTTCTCTGCTTGTTCTTTTGCCTTTTCGACCTTCTCCAATTTTTTCTTCAAGGCAATAATCTGCTCTTTAGAGGCGGCCAGTTGGTCATCGGCCTAGTGAAGGAGCATTTGCTGGCCTTCAGCCTGCCTCTCAGCATTGTCCAAGGCAGCTTCTGCACTTCTCCTGACCCTCTCCACCTCGGTTAACTTGCTCTTCATCCCCTGATTGCTCTTCTTGACCACATGGAAAGCATCCACAACCATGATTCACCTTCCCTCCTCTTCCTTCATCTTTCAATGGGAGCTGTTCACCATCTCCTCGGCCCTAAATGTAGCTTGAATGGCCTGAAAGGGGAGAGAAGTACAATTAAAAAAAATATTAAGAAAAAAGACTTACCATGGCCAGGTCCCTCTTCAGGCTGAGGAAGACCTCATGCTGCTTTATGGATTTGAGGTCAGCCATATCTTTGGGCAGCAGCAGGGATTGCTCCACCACGTTAGCCATACCCAGCTATACCCTATTGGAAGTCTCAGATGGAGGCATCACTAAGAAGATGAGCTCCATCCAACTCTATAAGTGGGGCCTAGGCTGGGGTTGCAACTCGGTGGTCACTCCTCCTCTTTGCCTTGTTGGCTGACCTCGTTTGCATTCCTCTGGGCTGTTCGGCCCCCTCTGAGCCTCAATTTCATAGGAGGGGTGGGCTCTCCCTATTTCTACCACCTCGTTACCCTTTTCCTTCCTCTTCCTCTTGTGGTCAACAGGATTAACTCGGAGGGTTTGGGTGGGTGGAAGAGTGGAGAGCTTTGTCTAAGCTACCTTCTTAGGAGCGTCTCCTTCTAGCTAGGACACAAGCAATTCCTGCATGGTGGACCTCAGTTTGCGTTGGATCCCCATATCGTCTGGTATAGAAGTAGATCCTCGGTGGTGGCTAGATTGGGATGGGAAAGACTGCCTAAGATCACCAGTTGAAGCTTCAGGGGATAAAGGTTGATTAAAGACATCGAACTCGTCCTCGAAGTCTGGCACTTCAACTATCTCTTCTTCTTTTTCTTCTTTTTCTTCTTTTTCCTTTGTGATGGCAAAATGAGAAGAAGTGGCCTCCTCAGTTGTATACTGTGGTGGCAAGGCTACCTTTGGTATGCCTTCAGATATGGGATTGGTGGTGAGCGTGCCTTCTGGGATCAAACCAGAGATAAGGAAACCCACGGCGGCAACGCTTATCCGGTGGAGACAAGGGTCCTTTGCCTTTATAATGCACTTCAGCGGTTGGTAGCTTTTGGAGATGGGGGTATAGCTGAGGATGAGATGTGCTACTCTAAGCTAGCCGTCATTATGGACAAATACCTCGGCCTTTAGTATTTTATCAAGGCTTTCTTGATTGACTAGATTGAAGGTAGGCATAATGGCATTCTTATCTGCAAAACCATGGAAAAAAACAGAAAAATATCATTAGCGAACAATAGAACTAATCAAAGGAAAATTTATATACAAATCTAAACCTAAAACCCCACCTAGTTTCTCTTCTCTCGTTAGGCAAGGGAGGCCATCATGCCACTCCCCTGATATAATCAGGAAGTCCTTGTTTAGGCCTTTAGTGGAATTGGGGAGGCATTGGTAATACCCCTGTCCCTTTAAGTGGTGGAGGTTGTAAATCCAGTTGACATCGTGGTGAGTCAGCCCTAAGCCCATTTTTTCATTAAGGGCGTCTACACTCCCTAATATTTTGAACATGTTTGGGGTACATTAGGTGGGAGCTAACCTATGAGCCTTGAGGTAGTCCCTGATGATGGTACCCATGGGAATCCTCATCCCACCCTCTATAAAAGCAATCATTGGGATCACCACTTCTCCCTCTTTCCTTTTTTTCGTGCCACTCTCCCTCCTTACAATATCTAATAAACACTCTTGGCGGGATCCTATACAGAGCTCTAAAGCTTTCCATACCCTCCTCGGAGTCTACCAAATTGGCGAACATACCCATTCTTAAGAGGAATTTAGAGGTGCTAAGAAGATAAAGAGAGGAAAGAAGAGCCGAGGAGGAAAGGACACAAAGAAAAGAAAAGTGTATAGAAAAATAAAGTGTAAAGGTTTATAAAGACTTACAGAAAGAAAAAAAAAGTATCCTCGGACAGGCTTTTGATATTTGTAAGGGCACGAGTGAGTTGGGAACGTTTGTAGGTTCAGTGTATGTGTGCTAAAGCAAAATGAATGCTAAAGTGAGATGAGTGATTGATTTGAGTGGTATTTATATCAAATAGAAAGTTACAAGCGAAAAATTCCCGCCCAGGTTCCAACAAAATTCTCAACCATTGGACCACATCACGCCGTAGAACATGGGGAACATGAAGCTGTAATAATTTAATGAGGGAGAGTCTCGAATACCGAAGCGTCAGGAGTGGGCCTTGAGCAATTAAAAAGGCATCTGTACCATCAGAGGTGATGTAAAATGGGCGCGGAGGAACTATCATTACATCAAAATCCTCCTTTCTTCTCAAGGAGCCAGAAAGATGAATCTTGAGGGGCTATTGTAGGGGTATTAGGCCCCAGAGCCCATATTTATGTATATATTGGGCCAGGGGCCTAATCTGAGGACGTTAAACAATCCAAGGACGAGTAAACACTTTCATGAGGAACCGTGTTAGTAAGTGAAGAGGTAAAATCCGGTTAAGGTCGTCCAGAAGGGTGGTCCGAGGAAGAATCCCTCCTTGGCTGAGCATAGCCAAGGTCAAAGAGTGTGGTCTACCATCAAGAGTAACATTCAGACTCATTCCATGAATGAGGATAAGTATCAGAAAGGAACAGGGCAGAGAAAGGTCATGAAATATCTCAAAGGAAAGCTGCTACCACCACATTAAATGCTCTGCAACTAACTCTCTGGCAGCATTGATGAGGAAGTGATACCTGAACAATAACTTTCAGCCTTACAGCTATGACCTAAAAATTTTAGGAAGGTGCTGATGGGACAAGGATCAACACCTACAATCTGATCTGCATGTGGAAGGTGGAGATGAAAGGGGAAGATAGTATAAAATGGAAGAGGAACTCTGAGAGTGGGGGATCGAGAAACTAAGAGAGAAACACTATAGCCATCAAGAATTGGATCTGTAAACCAACTTAAGAGAAATATATAAGAATTGATCTCCCTGGACTCTACTGAGGACGATTTTCCTTAGTTTAAATCAGTTTATCTTTCTTTTCTTGTCACCTGAATCCATTCTATTTGTTGTCCAACTCATTAAAACCCAGTTTTTCAACTCACTCTCTACAAATTCATTGTATTGGGCATTTTGGGCCTAAGTTCATCCATCACTTGAGCTAAGAACCCAAATTGTGCCCTTACAAATACCTATTTGGTTTCTTTTTTTCTTTTCTTTTTTTCCTTACACTTCAGCCCCTTATTTTGAAATCCTAAGTCCATCCTTGACACAAACGCATTAATTTTTTATTATATCAACTTTTTTTTTCCTTTACTAGTTCACTTATTTTTATTAGACAAAGGAACATTAGCCCTAAATGCTTCATTCTTATTTTCCTGACATACAACTTGTGTCCTACATTATATGATTCTATCAAATCAATGGATATGTTCTCATTGTTTCACCTTTCACCTTTTGCTATATGGTGTATATCTATCCAGTTTGACTCTAGAACAGGCAAATAATAATAATAATAATAATAATAATAATAATAATATATATATATATAGACACACATGCTTGACCATCTATAAAGTTTAAAATATCTAAAAGTACGATGTAAAGGAGAACGCTATACAGACCAACCTCCATCTGCAGTGCAAAATTTTCCGACTCTGCTTTCGGCAAGAAAACATAATTAAAGTGGGCAATGGCAAACTCTCTCTCAAAGTCGCTTTATTTAAAATAAAAAATTCACATTTATGATTAATTAGTTTTTAACTTTTTATAAGACCATTGATATGCAATTACGCATGCTTACCATCAAAAAATAGAATTTTCTCCACCAAACAAAAATAAATAAAATCACAAAATAGAAATGCCACAACTATCATAACATATGCATGTTCATTTTCTGTTGAGAATTTTCCCAATAAATATGTGGGGGGTAAAGTGTTGAAGACAAGCCGACTGACACTACGCGTTTAAAACAAAGTGTTAGCTCAACAAAGCAAAATGCATAGTTTTATTGAAGGAAGCTTCAAACGTACCGCTTTGTTTGAATGAAGCAACGGTCAATTCATTAGTAGCAAATCGGTGTCATATTGCTTAGTTATAAATCAGTTGCAGAAGGTGAGAATGTTAGGAGCTATTTGGATTTGCTATTTCCATAACTCATAACTCTATTTCCATCACCCATAACTCAAAAATGGTGGGACTCATGGTTGAAAAGTCTGTTTGGTTTTTGTTTCCATCACTCAATTCTCTAATTTTTTAGTGATGAGATATGGAAACTGAAAACACATTTTAGGTGTTTTCAGTTTCCATAACTCTGTTTTCAATGGCATTTTCCATAATTAAAACTACATATTGGGTTCCACGATCAGACCTTTTGCTCTCTCCAACACACGTTATCTTTTTTTTTTTTTTTGGGACACACCTTTCTCTATTATCCTCTTCTTCTTCTTTTTTTTCTTCTTTTCTTTCCTTTTCACGTTGATTTATGGGTTTGGTTGCATTTTTTTTTTCTTTTTTTTCTTTTATTTTTCCATTCCTTTTCACTGGGTTTCTGGGCTTGGATTCTCTTTCTTTCTTCTTATTTTCTTTCCTTTTCATTGGGTTTCCATTCCTTTTTTTTCTTCTCGAGTTCGTCGAGGTTGTCGCCGCTATTGATGTTGATATTGTCGTTGCTGCTGTTGTGGTTGTGGTGGGTTTCGGAGTTTTTAAGGAGCAAAACTTCATTGTTTGTCACTGTGGGTTGTAGCGGCAACTGCGGTGTCTCTACCTTTGAACTAATCCCACCTTTCATGGATCAATTTCGTATTTTCAGAAATTGTAATTATTCTGTTAAGATGGTTTTCTTGTATACATACTGGCATAGTATTCTTATTGTTAATTAAACAAAGATTAATCAAAATCCTTCTCTCTCTCTCTCTCTCTCTCTCTCTCTCTCTCGTATTGATATTGTTCTTTGAGTCTTACTTCATATTGAAGAATTATCACATATTGTATTTTCATAATAAAGAACTAAAGATGAATTTAGTTGTTTATCGGACAAGTCTTTCATAAGATGGGAATTACTTCATATTGAAGAATTATCACAAATTTTATTTTCATCGTAAAGAACTAAAGATGAATTTAGTTGTTTATCGAACAAGTCTTTCATAAGATAAGAACTTTACTCTAATATTTTAATGGAGTGTACTCTCTGTATGTGCATTGCAATAAGCTCAAATACTGTTAAAATTTGTTTTTATTTATTTATAAGTCTATTAAAATTTGTTTTGCTAAATAAAGGATATAAACTCGAATTCCGCTATTAAAACAAATTCAATCAATGTCTTAACTTAATAAAAAAAAATCATCATAAAATAAACGCTGTACGTTCAAATCTTATTATCATTATTACAAAATAAATGTAAAGTACTCTCAAATAGAAATAGGAGAAGTCAGGAAAAAAAATCATTAGTTGTATCCTTGGGATGAATTGAACTCTTCTTTTTTGTTAGTTATGACCTTGTTGATGTCATTGGCAATGGCCTCGGCATCCATTGATACTCCAAAGAGTCCTCTCCTTGACAATCCAGCACAATATAAACCCTTCTCTCCCCTCCAATGTTCTGGCACTCTATTCTTTGGCATTCCATCACCATTAAGAGCATACTTATAGTCCTACAAAAGATAACATTACGTATTACTACAAGACCAAATGCCCTTTTATAACACATTACTAAGTGCCCTTGGTTCCCTTGGTTCCCATTTTAATTTTGTTAGATCTATTTGAAACTACACTATTGGTCCTTGAAGTTTACCTTGTGTGCGCAATTGGTCTCTCAAGTTTGAAGCGAGCACAATTAGCCCCTTAAGTTTTAAAACTGAGTTGTGTCGGTCCTTTTACTTACGATTGTTAACTGTATTACTTATGTGGCTAACGGAACAATGTCTTAACTTTTTTTTTTTAATGATGTGGCATGTTTTTCATTAAAAAATTAGAAACTAAATTTACATAGAAAAAAAAAATCACCATTACCAAATTAAAAAATTTATTTTCTGCCTGCTGTAAAAACCCACAACGAGAGGGTTAAAATATCTTTTCTCTTTTACCAAAAAAAAAAAAGCTTTACTCTCTCTCTCACTATTCTCTCTGTTCTTCTTTCTCTGGACTCTCTTTTCTCTCTCTTCTTTCTCATTTTCTTCTCTCAAATCAAATCAATGTTCAAAATCAAGGATTACCATCATCAATACATGATAAAGTGCTATACACAACAAGTGCAAAGGAACCAAAATGAATTGCAAATTGTCAAATTGTCAAGATTGAGAAGAAAAAGATGATAACTAAACTTGGAAAAGAGGCCATTGATATTTGGGCACTCTCAGATACTCCAACATGCATCAACTAAATATGTAGGAAAACCAAGTAGATATGAATCACTAGAACCTTTTGTAAAAGATATCCAATTTAGCGGGTTCATTGGTTTGAATTATTTGCCTAGTCGGCCTCTTGCCCATGGTGGTCTTTGGTGGCTGGGTTTTAGTGGTTGTTTTGTGATTGGTTGTTTGATGGCTGGGTTTTGTGATTTGGTGGTTGTTTTGTACCGGTGGTGGTTAGTGGTGGTTTGATCTTGGGTTGGGGTTTACGGTGGTGGCAGGTGAGTGGGTGATGGTGGCTAGTGGCTGGTGGTGACTGTGGGTTTGCCGGGTTTATAGTGTTTGTTTTCGTTTTTGATTTTGGTGGTTGGGTGGTGGTGGTGGTGTGGCTGTTGTGGGTGTGGGCAATGGGTTTGGTGGGGGTGGGGGGAGTGAAAGATCACCGGTTAAATTTTTTAATTTGGTACCGGTGATTTTTTTTTTTTCCTCACATCTAAATTTAGTTTTTAATTTTTTAATTAAAAACATGTTACATTATTAAAAAAAAATGTCAAGTAATCGTTCCGTTAACCACATAAATAACACCGTTAACAACAGTTAATAAAAGGACCAATATAACTCAGTTTTAAAACTTAAAGGACTAATTGTGTTCGCTTCAAACTTAAGGGACCAATTGCGCACACAGGATAAATTTCAGGGACTAATAGTATAATTTCGCCTAAAAAATCCAACTTTCTAAAAGAAAATTATTTAGGTTGTGTTTGGATACTTGAACTTGTATTTGAATTTGAATTTTAAAGTGATGGATTTAAAATGCTTTAATTCCAAGTTCATAAATTTGAGCATGATGTATAGATTTCTAAAATTTTATAGCTTTAGAAGTTATTTCAACTAGGTGGATTTGTCAAATTCAAAAATTTTGGCATTTTATAAACTATCCAAACCAGGTATTTAGATTTTAGTTTCTCAAATCCAAATTTATATTCCCAAATCTACCATCCAAACACACGATTACGCTAATAATAATAAAAACACACACCATTACTCATTGATTTTTACATAAATAGTACAACGTTCCCTAATTTATTTATTAACTTTTCGAAGATAATTTTAAGACTTTCTAAAATGGAATATAGAGGATTGACAAATGACAATGGGACAGAGAATATAAAATAATAATAATGATGATGATGATGATGATGATGATGATGGTAAAAAAGAAAACCTTTAGCCACTTATTAGCTGCGCTTTTATAGCCGGTGGCCAAAACAATGGCATCGAAATTCTTTTCGGTGCCATTTTTGAACTTCACATTATTCTTTTCAATGTTCAAAATCTCCGGGACAACCTGCAGTAAAGCAAGAAAGGAAACTTTCATATTAGATATCATGTGAAATATGTGTTGCAATGTGGAGAAAACTCGGGCACTTAATTTCTTGATTAAATAAAAATAGTAGCAATAAATTTCACTTATTTATTTTGCTTGTGAACATGTTCCTCAAATATTAAAAAGGAGTCAGGCAAAACCACATTTCTGATTCTTAAATTTTGACTTTTTATTTTTTAGAATCACTTAATTTTTAACTTGGTTGTTTAAGTTTTCACAATTTTTATTTTAGTCTTCATAATTTTAAAGTGACTATTATTTTGGTCCCAAACAACTTCTCAATTTCAGAAAATGTTATTTTTTAAACTAGTAGTGCAATTCATTAGCTACGTATGAATTGTTCATAAGGGTCAAGACTCAAGATCAAAATGATAGCAAATTTAATAATATAAAGACAAAAATAAAAGATATGAAAAATATTGCCAAAATATATATAGGAACAAAAAACGTGTTTTGCCTTAATTAAAAACATAGCTTTAATTATGATCATGAGAAATTACCTTTATCTCTTCATTTTGAATCTTTCCTATGGTTCCAACATCGATAACTGGAGATCGTCCAGATACATTTTTATAAGCAAATGGACCTCTCGGTGGTCTATAAATCCCAAACTTAGTCAGATCACCATATTCGAGTCTTGCAAGCATTGTGATTAGAGTATCCACCATGTAAGTTGGGAGATAATTCAACAAAGACATTCCTCGATGCACCAATTCTTTGGTCAGCACATGAAACTACAATCAAACACATTAGTATATAGTGATTTAACTATTACAATGTTATAAAGGAAGAGGTATGGCTTCAAAAATGTTTGGTACTATATTGCTCCAACCTAGATCTGACAATTAAAGAGATTATTCATATATAATTTTACTATTTTAGTCACACGCTTTTTTTAATAAGTCATGTAGATTTTTTAAATAATACTCATAAATAGTCTTATAAATTACCACATAATAGACCAAAAAATATGACTCCAAACATATTTGGAATCAAACATTTTTTAAAATTATATATATATATATATATATTAGATTTTTATGATGTCAACGGGATCGAATGAAATGAATTTCATGTGCAAGAGTTGTAAAAAGAAATAATGGATTATTTTATTATTGTTATTCATTTATTAGGTTCTAGTATGTGTGTGTGTATACTTAATAAAAATTAAAGGATTCTTAACTTTTAACCATGAAATTCACATTTATAATTTTTTCTAAAAAGAAAAAAAAATGTCCATATCTCTAATTTTCTTCAAAAAATTAAAAATAAATAAAGAATGTTTTATTAAAAATATTTACTTATATATTTTTGGAAAATGCTAGAGATACAAACTTTTTTATAACAAATTTTACAAACTGCTAGTTGTGAGTGGTTATTGATAAATGAAAAAATAATGTTAGTGGTGAGTCTAGATAAAACTAGTAAAAACTAAGAAGTTGGCCACACCAAAAATTTGTAAAAATATTGTAAAATAGTTTGTGGAGGTAGTATTACTCTATATTTCTAAGATGGCTCCTAAATATTATTTGGTTCAATGAGCTATTATGGTTTAAGAGTAATCAGAGGTCTCATAACAAAAAAAGAGCAATTAGAGGTCTAGAGTAATTAAAGGAAAAATGAAGTGCATTAATTATTTATAAACTTTTCTATTTTTATGAAATACATTAAATATATTATAAGCTCTTATACAAATACAAATTTTCTGTATCATTTTTTGTGTTCCATCAATAATTTATAAACTTTTCTATTTTTAAAAAAGAGTCATGTGTTTATTATTATTATTATTATTATTATTATTATTATTATTATTATTATTTTCATTTTAAATTTTGGTTATTTTATAAGAAAAGTTAAACAAATATATAGTAAGTTGTGATTAATGCAATATAAAGTGGAACACAATATCCATTAACTTTTCCCTTGTTATTATTATAAGATATTGGGTTGGAGAGAAAGAGAAAGAACATGCATGCAAATTAATGCGCACACAATAAGAAGAGAGAATGTTACCGGACTTCTAATGACAATTGAAGTGCGAGCTCCATGATCTTCAAGGTCATAGGCAATCTCCATTCCAGAATTACCACATCCAATTACCAAGACATCCTTAGATTTATATCTTGAACCCGATTTGTAATGGTTGGAATGGAGAATCTCTCCTGGAAAACATGACAACCCTTTAATATCAGGAATATAACCCTCATTATTCTCACCACTAGCAACCACTAAGAACTCAGCATGGTAAACTTCCACATTTCCTTCTAATGTGTTCTTAGCTTCAATTCTCCATTTCTTTCCAGCTTCAACCAATGATGCCGATTCAACAGTGCGATGGTAAAGAGGCTTTATATTAAATTGTGAGACATAATCGTCTATATATTTAAGAAAAAAATCTTTGGGCATATAGGTAGGGGCATCAGGAGGGAGAGGCTTATGTGGCAAGAAACAAAATTCTTTTGCTAAATGGAGACCTAATCGATCATAGGTTCTTTTCTTCCAAAGAGAAGCATAACAATCTTCTCTTTCAAGTATCAAATGCGGGATCGAGTGGCGAGTTAAGCAAGCTGAAGTTGCAAGACCAGAAGGCCCAGCTCCTACGATCAATACTCTTGTTTCCATGGAAATCACAAATTCACAATTGGATCACTAAGGTCAAATATATATGATTTTTATCTTTGCTTTAATTTTCTAAGTACTTCCAAAGTGTAGCGATGGATATTCTTTCATGTATCTGATTCTCTTCGATTTTGATTTCCATAACTGTACATCATGATGTTTATCCCTGCATGTATGCTACCCCAGAGACTACATGCAAACTACGCAACAACTCTGATGTAATTTATTGGCTCTCTCGTTAAGTACGATTTTATTATGTACTTAACTCATTTTTTTTGTAGTGAGATATAAGCTTTGTTCATGGAAAAAGAAAACAGTGGGCTCTTGAGCTAGAAACAAATGAGTGCAACAAAAACCTTCTAATCATGGTACCAGTTAATAAAATCGTACTTCTTATATAGCTAGGTATTTAACAGATTACACAATCGAGATAGTTAAAAATATTATTCCAAAATAGAAAGACAGAGAGAGAGAGAGAGAGAGAGAGAGAGAGAGTTACAGATAGAATAAGAGATTAACAGGTCATAATTTTGCGTTTCTCACAATTCTGTTAAAAACAGAATTGTTCTTATTTCTTCATTTTGATTTCTAAACTTAATGCATTCACTTTTTCATAAATAAACAACTAACTCAAATATTTAATCTGTCAAACACCTCATAATTATGAGTTTATTAACTGGTATCGTAATTTGACTCTTTGAAGGTTTTGAATTGATCCTACTTCCCAGGATATTCAGTCATTTTGGTTGTTAGTTGTTACTTTGCAAGTTTGGTATACATAACAAACGATACCTGCTCCTCGCAATAACATGAATCATAAATCTAGCATATTTGACGGTAGAATCAATCTGGATTAATCTAGGTTATTTGCAATATTGCGATGTATATACTTGCATATTCGTTATTAGGTGAAACTAATTACTCAACCGTATTAGTTATAGTTATATTATGTAACAGTCACTAACAGGTTAAACTTGGATAATTGGGTGTATCTAATACAACATTCTATTTGTTCTAGCATTCTTTTTTTTTTCTTTTTTTTTTTTGTTAATCTTTGTCATATCAATTCTATGGTTAAGGGTGAAGACATAGTTTTTTTCCAAGAGGACCAATAATATATATATATATATATAATACAATGTAGAAATTGCAAGAGGGAGGAGGGGATTTTTTTTTTTTTTAAATCCAGGGGCCATGCCGCTCCTCCCTTCTCTGGTATCTACACTCTATAGGATAGGGTAGGTGTGTTGTTATCTTGATTAAACTATTCATATCATATTATATCATAAATCTTAATAAAAGTTTGATTTAAAAGAGAAAGTTGTGCCAAGTAACCATCACGTTTACTTGCTAAGAGATTATACCAAATTGAAGCTGTAGGGACTCAATTTGGATCAAGCCTAAAATAGAGATGGGTTTCTAACCCAACAAGCCCAAATAATAAATTTATAGAGCGTAGGTGTAAGAACTAGTTCTATTACGCAGGGAAAAACATCATAGTAAATGAGTCAAGAAGGTTCAATATCGACCAACTAGGAAAATATTATCCTCGGCCTCTTATGGTTTTAGTATTTTTGTCTTTCTTTTCTCCTTTTCTTTCTTTTTTCAACCCCCCCCCCCCCCCTCTTCAGGCCACTTTCTCTCGTTATATATCACAACCCTGATTTGTTTTCACCATACACGTGTAAGTTAACTTCTAGAAACTCCTTCCTGTCCCATCCAACACCTCCCAGAACCTTCAATCAGCAGCCATAAGGCTGCTTGATTACTGTGCAGGTATCACCTCCACATTAATGCGGCCAGAGAGTTAGCTGGGAATCATTTAATGTGGAGGTAACAGCTTTTGAAAGATATTTGTTATCTCTCCCTGCTCCTCCCTTGTTCTATATTCATTTTTTAGTTCTAATACAACCTCGCAGGGTGTCCTAAATAGTAAGATAGTTACATATACCTTGGATTATTGTATCCGAGATGGATTTTATCCTCGGACACATCTTGGGCCATTATACATGATTTCCACCTCTTCTTCTTGTACTATTCCCACAGTGTCTTTATTTAACCATCCTCAGATAGATGAACATCCTTGAATTGGGCCATTGGGCCATAAGCTCACTTCTTACGATTTCAACATCACTTTTTGGATAACCGGCCCATAGAAGCAATTTTTTAAAATAGAAACAATATCTTTATCGTTCTTATCAGCTTTTCTTATTAATTATTTACATAGACAAAAACTTTTAATTTGTTATATCAACTTTTTTTTTCCCTTCAAGTTCACTTATTTTTATTAGACAAAGGAACATTAATTAGCCGCAAATGCTCCATTCTTCTTTTCCTGACATGCATGATACAACTTGTATCCTACATTATATGATTGTACCAAATCAAATGAATATCTTCTCCTTGTTTCACCTTTCACTTTCGCTATATGGTGTAGTATTATCTATTCAGTTTGACTCTAGAATAGGCAAATATATATATATATATAGACACCCACGCTTTACCATCTATAAAGTTTAAAATATCTGAAACTACGATGAAAAGGAGTAACACTATACAGACCAAACTCCATCTGAAGTGCAAAATTTTCCAACTCTGCTTTCAGCGAGAAAACGTAATTAAAGTGGGCAACGGCAAACTCTCTCTCAAAGTCGCTTTATTAAATTTTTTTTTTTTTAAATTCACATTTATGATTAATTAGTTTTTAACTTTTTATGAGACCATTGATGTGTATTTACGTATGCTTACTATCGAAAAATATAATTTCCTCAACCAAAAATAATAATAATAATAAAATCACAAAATAGAAATGCCACAGCATAATATACACGGTCATTTTCTGTTGAGAATTTTCCCAAATAAATATGTGGGACTGGGGGTAAAGAACTAAAGATGAATTTAGTTGTTTATCTGAAAAGTGGGGGGAATATTTTAAATGGAGTGTACTCTGTATATAGGTTGCAATTATAAGCTCAAACACTGTCAAAATTTGTTGTTGTTGAATAAAGGATATAAGTTCGAATTTTGCCTATAACAAAACCAATCAATATCTTAGCTTGATAATAAAAACAATCATCATAAAATAGTTGTCTTAAGCTCAAATCCTATCCTAACTATCACAAAATAAATGTAAAATACTCTCAAATACAAATAGGAGAAGTCGGGGGAAAAATCATTAGTTGTGTCCTGGTGATATATATATATATATATAAAAAATTTTACTCTAATCTTATTGAAGTATATATATGTGTCATCTTTAAAAAAAAAAAAAAAAAAGAAAACCTCATATTTTTATAATTGTACCAAACCCGAACTCACCTATGGTCTTAAGTAGTTAATAATTTTTAAGTGCTTGTTACCATTAGAGGTATGCATGGGATCGGGTTTGAGAGTTTTTTCAACCCAACCCTTTATCAGGTTGAAAATTTTCAAACATAACTTAACACATACCGACATACGTAGAACTAACCCAACCTACAAGGGTCATGTTAGGTTGGGTTAGTGGGTTATGCTTAGATGCATTCATGCATTGTATGAAATTAGACTTTCATAAATTATTTAAGCATTTTTCAATACATTATTACAATTTACATAATATGTGCCTAAATTATATTCCAAATTTCTAATTTCATCAAAACCAAATCTTAAGCTACCAAAATGAATTAAGCTAGGAAAATTAAAATAAGAATAATATATGGTAAGTCATATTATTGGGTCAAATAGGTTGGAAAAATCTCAACCCAAACTTGACTTGAGACTTAAATAAAATTGCAACCTAACCCACAAACTCATGAAAAACCAACTTTAGGAGTCGAGATATTTCAATTTTGTCGGGTTTGTGGGTTTTTACCCTTTAAATTTGTGGTTATTTTTATTTTACCATTTACAATTTGACCATTTATATTTTATTTTATTTCATATTGGTCATGTTATCAATTTCCTTTCATAAAATTTGGTGACATTTGGCATTATATGAATGCCAAACGAAGCCAAATGTGTTCCCAAAAATTGAAAAACATAAAAAAGATAGTTTTGAGCGACAAATGTTTTCACAAAATTTGGGATATCAAACTACATATGTGATTAATAATAAAGTGATAGTCTAAAATTTGAGTTATCGTACTATATATGATCAATAATAAATTGACCTTAGCTTCTTTTTTTCTTTTTCTTTTTTTTTTTTTTTTGAGAAGAAAGGTGATAATATTGTGTGGTGGTGGAAAACTAGTAATAAAAATAAATTAAAAAAAGTGACGTGAGAAGAGAAAACGAGAAGGTGATGAAGAAATTTATTGAATACACCATAAGTATATTTTCTCTCTTTCACATGAAGCGGCCCTTGTAGGAAGTGAAACTCATCTTTATGTGAGAGGAAGAAAACATACTCTCAGAGTATCCAATAATAACTCTGGTGATAATTGAATGAGATAATCCACTATAGTAATTAGAACCTACTCCTATGTGAGAGGAAGAATGAGATAATTTTCAAGTTAAAAAGTATGAGTTGAATATGTCTTGAGCCACATAAAGTGGCACAACAAATGTCATAACTCGCCATATGGGCAAGTTGTGGTTGGTGAAGGGGTGATGATGGGTACATATAAGAACACTCATCTACCAATCATAACTCACCAGATAGACAATTTGTGGTATTTATTATGCATGTAAGTGGGACAAGACATTCGTATGAGTTATCAACTTAAGAGCATCTCCAGCGGTAGAGGCACACCCAAAATCTTAACTATAATAGAGAGTGTGAGCAAAAAAACCATCTCCAGTAAATTAGGCATACCCAATTTTTTTTTTTTTTTTTGGCTTATGAACAGTAGCCCATCAAGTCTGATGGGCTACCGTACATTAGATATTGAATTTCTTGAATAAAATATTATATCCACTACTTTTTATATTAATTCTTTCTCTCTCCTCCAGATTTCTTTTTCTCTCTCATTCTCTCCGTTGTCGTTGCTTCTTTTTTTCTCACAAACCAAATGAAATCAGAAAAATAAAAGAAAAAAGAAAGACATGTTCATAAGCAAAAGAATTAATCCAAATACAAAACACAAGACAAAATCCAATTTTTAAAATAAAGTTGAATCAGAACAAGCAAATATGAAAAAAAAAAAAAAAAAAAACACGAGCTGATCTAACCCAAGCCAATCGATGGGGAGGACGATGAGCGACGGCTGGAGCGGTGCTGGAGGCCCAATCTCTCTCTCTCTCTCTCTCTCTCTCTCTCTCTCTCTCTCTCTCTCTCTCTCTCTCTCTCTCTCTCTCTCTCTCTCTCTCTCTCTCTGATGTGAAGAAATGATGTTGCTGGAAGGTTCTTGGGGAGAAAAAGAAATAAAAAAAAAGGGGGATAAAGGACACATGTGTGGAGGAGAATGAAATGAAAGAATTAAAAAATAATATAAAGAGTAAAAAATCCTAATTCAGAAATTCTACTACAATATTTTCACAATATTTCACAATAAATTTTAAATAACATATTGTTATTAGTTAATATTGGCAAGAAAAATAATAATTTCAGTGGTGAGTTCAAATTAGAAATATTAACAACTTTCCACATAAATTTTGTTGTGAAAGTATTGTGTAAAATATTGTGGATGTAACACTTCTCATTTAAAAATATAGTTGTTAAAAAAAGAATAAAGAATGAGTTAAGAAATAATATTTANTAGGTTCTTGGGGAGAAAAAGAAATAAAAAAAAAAAGGGGGATAAAGGACACATGTGTGGAGGAGAATGAAATGAAAGAATTAAAAAATAATATAAAGAGTAAAAAATCCTAATTCAGAAATTCTACTACAATATTTTCACAATATTTCACAATAAATTTTAAATAACATATTGTTATTAGTTAATATTGGCAAGAAAAATAATAATTTCAGTGGTGAGTTCAAATTAGAAATATTAACAACTTTCCACATAAATTTTGTTGTGAAAGTATTGTGTAAAATATTGTGGATGTAACACTTCTCATTTAAAAATATAGTTGTTAAAAAAAGAATAAAGAATGAGTTAAGAAATAATATTTAAATGAGATAGAGAATGGGATAAAAAGTCTGTTGAAAAGTGTATTTGAAAAGTGGGTAAACAAAATTAAATATCACTGTTCATTAGCTAAACAGTACAAAATTTGACTTGTCTGCTAGAGATGCTGCTCTAACACTAATTAGTTACCGGTGTGAAACACTAAGATGAAACGGTGCACTCTAGGCGCACATTAGCATTTGATGGTAGTACTGGACTACAACGGAGCAGGCGTGGTTTGGCTAAGGTAATAATCGCAGGGTCGCAGGTGGCTGCCCACGCGAGACGCCGCACGTGGTTGTGTCGGCAAAAATCTGACATTTCTTCATTGTATGTTGCACTTTTTCAAAGTAACCGCCGCGCGCAAATCGATAACGGTGGGGCCCCAATTCCGGATGTGCGCTCACCCACGCGCAATATAGAATCTTGGTACTATTTTTTTTTTTTTTTTTACTTTTACTCTATTAAATTCATTACTATTTGTGTAATAGAGATGAGAATATATCATTATTCATTTAACAAAAGCCATTTTAGAAATATGGACTAATTGCTTAATTTAGAGACAAACTAAATTCCCAAGTCTAATATTGTAACTTGCTTTTTTTTTTCTTTTTTATAAAATATTGTATTGTAACTTGTTGAATCGTGAGGAGTGGATAGTCTATCAGCTATTGACTTGCAATCCAACAAGTTGCAAAATTGGATATATAAATGATTGCGTTTGCATTTTTAAATTTTTTTAAAAAAATAGTTTCAACCAATGATGTCCGTTATTAATAATAATTCTTTATTATCAGATCAAGACACTAATCGATTTTTGGTATATGTGGAGATTAATTCACATGTCTTTTATTCAACAATCAGAAATTTTACCAGTTAAGCTAACTAGAATTTACTACATTATTAAATGTTGGGTATAACTAAAACATGTTTCTTTAGTTTAGGATCTAAGTTTTCAAAAAAATTTAAAGGGAAAATTACACTTTAATCCCTCTAAATTATATGAATGCATATTTTACCCCTTTAAACTATTACTTACATAACATTTGCCCCTTTAAATTATGAGTATGCACACTTACCCCCTAAACTTAGAAGTGACAAAAATTGACACAACTTGTGAACCCGACATGATTAATCCGTTTATAAACAAGTCGTGGATTGAGATTAAATGGGTTCGAGTCATATTTGGGATTACATGGCTAACCCATTTACTAACCGAGTCGTGTTTAACATGCGAACTCGTCTGACCTATTTGACCCGTTTAGCTTATTAAGTTATTAATTATTTTGATATTATTACTTAATTTATGATTTTTTTTATATGTTTATTACTATATTTATAGTTGTAATTGTATTCTAATTTTAAATATATGAGAATTGATAAAAATTATATAGGTAAGGTATGACCTATTAATCAAATAGATTATTAAATAGGCCATTTATATTGACTTTTGCATGACTTATTAATTAAACGAGTTAAACGTGTTGGGTCGGATCAACCCGTTTAATAAACAAATCGTATTTGGGTTGAGAATTTTTGACACGTTTACTAAACAGTTGGGTTCAGGTCAACTTATATAGCTGAATACTCAAGACTTGACACAATACAACATGAACCTAATCTGCAAACATGAATTGGCATCCCTACCTAAATTATAACTTGTGTAATACTTTGCACCAAATCACGTGCAATAATTTAGAGAAGTAAGTGTGTATGTTTATAGTTTAGAAGTATAAGGGTAAAAATTGTAATAATTTAGGCAAGTAAGTGTAAAAAGAATTATAGTTTATGGGGTAAAGTGTGGATTCTTATAGTTTATGAGGTAAATATAAAAGATGGTATAATTTAAGGAGGTAAAATGTGTATTCTTATAGTTTAAGGGGCAAATATAAAATGAGTTATATTTAAAGGAGTCATAGTTTGGGGAGTTAAAGTGTGATTTTTTTTTTTTAAGGAAGAATCCTAAGTTTTCAATTTAGTACATGAAAACATCTATGTTATTCTACTATTTTTACTTATGGAAAAAAAAAATTATTTTTATTCGAAACACAAAAATCAATTAGGTGAAGTTGAACTAGCTACAAGCTGCACATCTCTTCACTTATAAAAGTCAAACGTTACAATCCAATTATTACTATGATAATGCTTTTTTTTTTTTTGGAGAAACATTACTATGATAATGCTGGTATATATTAGTGGATACATTCTGATTTTGCGATGAGATTTTGGATCTTTGTCATAGCGTGACGAAACAAAATGACAGTCAAAATAAATGAGTGATCGAGGATTGCAGTCAATGGTAAGCTTTCTGCTATCGATTTTGTCTAGAACTAGGAGTCGTGGTAAAAAATTTTGTAAAACCCAAAAATCGATTCCCACGCGAACGTAGCCTCGATATTATTACTATTATCTTTCACACCCACACGCGCCCATAATGACGCGCGTGACTTTCTTTTGCCCACCCACCGTCAGACAAAACGGACAGTAATAAATGATCAAAAACACTGTGAACCGTGTGATTGATTGACTATTTGACCCAACACGTCACGTTACCGTCTACACCGTAAGCTACACTGCATTACTCTCCGTACGCAATCACTCCCTCTCCCTTTCATATCAAACAAAAGAACCCCAACCAATCAATCAAAATCAAAAAAAATCGAAGCCAGTCAACTTCACGTCTGATCTCGATCTCGGGGCCTTGATTCGCGATCTATCTGAGGACCCCTCCATCAGAACCGTCCAAATTGCCATTATGGTCCACAGTTCTACGTAATTTACGGTCACGATCAAACTTGTTCAAACTTTTATGTTTTCTAGTTCCTCTGTCACTTCAACACTTGTGAAGATGTGAGAGTTATGACCCCACACTCTGTTTTGTAACTGACACTCCCTCTCTGCTACACTGAACGGGGCCTTGATTCGCGATCTATCTGAGGACCCCTCCATCAGAACCGTCCAAATTGCCATTATGGCCCACAGTTCTACGTAATTTACGGTCACGATCAAACTTGTTCAAACTTTTATGTTTTCTAGTTCCTCTGTCACTTCAACACTTGTGAAGATGTGAGAGTTATGACCCCACACTCTGTTTTGTAACTGACACTCCCTCTCTGCTACACTGAAAAGCACCAAAATAAATAATTAAAGTGAATATAGATTTTTTTTTTCCTAAAGCATTAATTTTTAGAACAAAACTAAAAAAAAAACATTTTCCACCATTTAAATTAGTAAACATGATTGAAAGTTTAAGAGTGTTCACCAAACCGCACAAATCACAAAAATTATACTAAAATTACCTATAAAATGGCATAATCGCACCGCACCGTACCACGATTTTATAATAAAAAAACCGTACAAACCGCACTGCACTCTCTTTATATATTAATATATTTATTTATTTTAATATTAAATATATTATTAACAGTCTAGCAACCCTAGTTAAAAAAAAAGTTTAATAATCCTAGCAAGTGTTAACTAGAAAACCTAATCCAAAATAAAGAAAAACTGGCTCAATAATTTAAAACTTGGCCCCAAAAAAAGAGAAAAATTAGTTTTGGATTGAGTAGGAAAAATCCAAAATTTAAAAAATATATTGACTTCAAACCACATCTTATACATATCGCACATTTGAGCGCAAAAATGAGGTGCGGTGCAGTTATGGTTTTGGCTAAACTCTAAACCGCACCACACCACACCGCACATGTGATCACAAAAATAAAGTGCGGTATAGTTATAATTTTAGCTAAATCTACAGCAAAATGCGGTGCTAAAAATAGCTCAAAACCGCACCACACTGCGAACACCCCTAATTGGAACAAATCACTTTTAATTAAATTTATTCTTGGTATTATTTTTATTATACACTAATAATAATAAAAATTCAAACTTGTTATCAATTTTTATGAATACCAATAAAAAAATTCCACTCAATAATAGTTTTTTTAATATAAAAATTAGGTTAGGATATACTATGAAATATTAATCCTTAAAAATTTAGTCCATGGTGTAGCCTTTAAAATGATAACCTTAATAAAGAAAATATTAATGGATACTTTAAGAATATTAGTTTACAAACTATTTTTAGAAATTTTTTATAAAAAAATAAATTTATTCTTGATTTTTTGAAAGTTTTTTATGTCTTCCATAAGAGTGGTATTAAATTTTTTTTAAATGATTCTTTAATAGATGTTGCAAAGGGAGGGTAAACCAACCCAGCAATAAATACTTTTGGTCTTTTAAGTATTTAAGGTGATGTTTTAGTGCTTAAAAAACTTGAACTGATAGCTTTTAATTTCTAAAAAAAAATTTAGATATATATCTTTAAGGCATTTAGTTTCTAAGAGTTTTCCTATCCTATGCTCTAAGGATATATATTAATAAATTATTTTAAGAAACTTTTTATGAAAAAATAACTAATTAATTTGATAATTTTTTTTAATTTTTCATAAATAATTTTCCTAAACTATTTTAGTTTCTAAAGGTTAATATATGCTCTTAGGCCATAAATTAACCTGACTTTTTAAGTGTGAGTTTTACTAATAAAAAGTGACTAACTTTTTTAACAATTTTTTTAAGTTTCATAAAAAAAATTTTAAAAAAATGATGATTAATGTATATACTAAAAAAGTTTTATTTTAGAAAATTTTTTATCCGGAATTGAAAAGAAAGAAAAACAAAAACAGTGTGCGTTATTATTATTTCTTGTACCCAAATCTACTTGAGACACATAAAGATACGCTTGTTAACAAGTTGTAAAAGAGTGAAGAAGAAGAGCTAGAGAGCGCTATAGCGCTATAGATATATACCCCCCATTGGGTGAGCAAAAGACTCACAGTCACATTCACACACACACACACACACACACAGAGCAACTTCCTCATTTTGTGGCTTTTCAAGCTTTTTTGTTCAGAGAGAGAGTGTCCTGAGAATGGAGGAGAGGCCAGAGACAGAGCTGATATCAATACCAGCAACACCAAGAGCTTCAACGCCGGAGATACAGACTCCGTCCGGTCAGAGGTCACCGAGGCCGGCGTCGAACAAGGAAGGAAAGTCGTCGACGGCATGGACTCCGTCGTCGTTTATATCGCCGAGGTTTCTGAGTCCGATAGGGACACCAATGAAGAGGGTGTTGATTAACATGAAGGGTTACTTGGAGGAAGTGGGTCACCTCACTAAGCTGAACCCTCAGGATGCTTGGCTTCCCATCACTGAGTCTCGTAATGGGAATGCTCACTATGCTGCGTTTCATAATCTCAATGCTGGTGTTGGCTTTCAGGCTCTGGTTTTGCCTGTTGCCTTTGCTTTTCTGGGCTGGTATGTTACTCTTATGTTCTCTAATTATGCTTATTAGTTACGGATACGGCTTACACCGGACATGTGTTTAGTTTGGATACGTGTTTGAATTTGTGTCCACCCATTAGTTACTTAGTTTGTCCTTTGTTTATTTATTTATTTATTTATTTTCCGTTTAGTTAGAGTTTTGGAAGCTTTTCTTTACCTTAAATTTTAAAAGATTAACACTTTCATTTACTTATTTGTTTCACAACAATTTTCATAAGTTATTTGAAGTAGTTGATTGTAAGTGGTAAAAAAAATGTGATAAGTGAGTATGAAAATGATAAATAACTAATCTCATATAAGTTTGAAATTGATTTTAGTCCTAAAATAACTCTTAAAGAAAAAATCTATGATGTGATGAGGTTCTAGGGTTTAATTCATCCGCGAGATTTCAGTGAGAACTTATGAGTAGGTAGAGAGTGAAATAGCACTAGTGGCTTACAATATTTTATTAACAAGTGTGAACTTTTAAACATATGATAAAATTTATTACGTCAATATGCAGTCATCTCCCTAGGGCCTATATTAGTGTGTATGCGCTTCACATTACACAATGGAGAGATTTGAGGATATACATGTATCTCATGAGACATTGATATGACATCAATCACATCTATTGTTTTATTATTGCTTTTCAAAAAAAAAAAATCTATTGTTTTATTGTAATAATATTGATAATAAATATTTTAAGCATTTTTGTTTTTCTTACGAAATTCCAGTTCTGATAATTGAATTGAATTTATTTTATTTTATTTTCAGTTTTCTTTTACAATATTATTACAATTTCCAATTCACATATTTATTGCTATTTCTCTGTTTCCTAGTCTTCTTCTACTAGTAACTTTTTTCCCAAAACGGCTCTCTTTTGATTCCTTGCATATTTTTTTTATTTCCTAAAGACTATGTTTGTACCTTACATACATCTTTTTTAGTATCAAGCACACTATTTTCTTTACTTTAATTTGAATCTCTCTCTGTATGTGTTTGTCTGTCTGTGCTTTCCCCAAGAATTTAAGTAAAGTTTTAGAGTTTGTGGGTCTACCAAGCAAACTCTTTTGTCTTTTGGTTTACTTAAAGTTCAAATGATATAATTAAACTTTACTTTTAATAGAAGAAGAATGATCATGCATCCTTGAGGCAAGTCATTTCGTGCATTTATCTTTTGCTTTTTGACAAGTTAAATTTATTCTAGAGAGAAAAAGTAAAGCCACAAATCATCAGGGGTCCACAAATCATTCTGTTATTCCTTTTTGAAATAATGACAGAGGGCCCTTTATACTTTGATTATTGCTTGCTTTGCTTTTTCCCTGTCATAATATCCAGTTCTAATCACTGCAAATAGTAACTTATTGTAGCCTTTAATTAGTAGATATTTGTTTTCCCTTGATGTTAATTATATTATATATTAATTAACAAAAAAAGAATAATAAATTAATAATAGCATATTCAGTTCAATATCCTATCTCTATTTCCTTCAAATTTATTGTCAATTGTATAAAACTGATGCTTCATATAACCAAGGTTGCTTTTTTATGCTCAACCTTAATGGGTTGGGAGCTTGATTAAGTTGCATATACAACAACAACAACAAAGATTAGTACCAAAATTTTGGAATTAATTATGGCTCTTCAACAAACTAGTTAGGGTTGGTCACATGTATTTTTTAATGAATACAACTCTGCAAATCACAGACAACATAATTTTCTCTAATAAATGACTTTAATTTGAATAAAATTGCAGCAACAGCCGACTGTTGGCAACAAAAGTAGCATTTTCCTGAACCTCGCAAAATAAAGCCTTTATGATTTAGATTTTTTCAATTTGTGAATTGGTTGAAGCAGTTCTCATCTGCAGCACAATTAAACCCGTGAGATGCTAAAAACTTAAACAGCATAACAATGATCCACATTTTAACAATTGAGTAGTAGTTATACAGAACAACTAGCCTCATGTTAATGACCAAATAGCATAGAACTTTTCCAGTCAAACATAATTTGTGGTCTAATTAGATAACATCTTACTTCGAACATAGGAGTTTGTTAAAAAGCTTCTTAATGGCCTTGTGAATTTGCCAGTCCTATTTTAGAAAGCCAAGGCTCCCCTGATTTGCATCACTTGGCTGTATATACTTAGTTGCTTTATACTTTTTTATGTCTCTAGCTAGCTCCAAATGATTCACAAATTGAAATGTCACCCCCCAATTTCACATTGCGTTGTACTATTGCTGTAAATTAAAATGATGGAAAAATTTAGGTCCAGGAAGTTCAAATTCTCCTTTTTGTTGTTGTTTGCCCATTTGGATATTTAGAAGAAAAACAAATGGATTTTCTTCTGATTTTGTGTAGTTATGGACTCTCTACATTGGTGAGGCAAATCTAGGTTGAAAACTTTCATATCTATTAGAAGGATTACCAAGTGCCAAAGTATTTAAGGGAGGGGGAAAACCTAAATGGGAGAAAGAGAAAACAGCCAGCAGCTTGCTGCCTTATATCTGATTGGCTCTCATAACAAATTTACAAACATTGTAAATTATATTAATTGATTTGGTTTTCAATATTTACTGCTTCCACAGGAGTTGGGGAATACTTTCTTTAACCATTGCTTACTGTTGGCAACTCTATACACTGTGGATTCTAGTTCAGCTACATGAGGCAGTTCCAGGAAAGAGGTACAACAGATATGTGGAGCTTGCAGAAGCAGCATTTGGTGAGAATGATTTCCAACATAACTTTTGGCTTTTAAATTTTTCTGAGCACCAAAAATTACGTCTACTTCCTCTCCTGCCTCAAAGTTGGTTATCATATTCTACTTCTGAGTTGACAAACACACAAATGAATATAATGGCTGTGATGGCTGTGAGTACTTATTAAACAGTGCCTGATTGTTTGCATGTATACTTGTACTGACTTGCATGGATGATATTAATTACCACATTCATCACATAAACTCAGATGAGTAAAAAATACATGGATATTGCCCATTTTGATTGATGCTCACTGCATATATGATAAATGGTCAATTATGAAATGTACCGTCATATGAAAGGATATTGTTTATCCCATCCCATTGTCCCTTTTTTCCCCAAATTTGGTACTCACAACAGTTAATGCTTTCAAAGTGCTGGTTTACTCTATACTTCTGAAGTAATCTTGATTGCTGCTATGCTGCACAACTTTGAGATTGTAAGAAGTAATCAAGCAGAAAATGATTTGATGTTGCCCTTTATTGATTTTTCCCCCTAAGTATTTGTATATACTTCTGGAGATATGATCTTAGTGTTCTTAGGTTAATGGTTAAATGATCAAAATTCATCATTACCTAATAGTTTATGCTTTTGGGATAATCGGTAATTATCATTGGTATCATAGCAAGTGATCCTAACAATTGGCAATTTAACAATCTACCGCTGATATTGTTCCTTGTGCAGGGGAAAGATTGGGTATCTGGCTATCCCTCTTCCCAACTGTTTACTTGTCAGCGGGAACTGCAACAGCTTTGATTCTTATAGGAGGGGAGACGATGAAACTGTTTTTCCAGATTGTTTGTGGGCCCCTTTGTTCATCGAATCCCCTTACAACAGTAGAGTGGTATCTGGTGTTTACTTCTCTATGCATTGTGCTATCTCAGCTCCCAAACCTCAATTCTATTGCTGGACTTTCCCTCGTAGGGGCTGTGACAGCCATCACATATTCCACCATGGTGTGGGTTCTCTCTGTAAGCCAACAAAGGCCACCCACAATATCTTATGAACCCCTTCCAATGCCATCCTTCGCTGCTTCTGTCTTCTCAGTAATGAACGCACTTGGGATTGTTGCCTTTGCTTTCAGAGGCCACAATTTAGTTCTAGAGATTCAGGTATGCACTCTGAGTCCTGAAAGGATATAAATTCATTTTTTTACTTTTAGAATCAATATCCAAAATCATCATTTCTTGAAGATGTGTACCTAGGTCATCTAATGGAGTGTATTTGGCCTTTTTCAGGCAACAATGCCATCAACATTTAAGCACCCAGCTCATGTGCCAATGTGGAGAGGAGCTAAAGTTGCCTATTTCTTTATTGCAATGTGTGTATTCCCTATTGCAATTGGAGGTTTTTGGGCTTATGGAAACCTTGTAAGTGTACCAACTGCACCACTCTTTATTCTTATCAAATCATAAAGCATGATGATTTAAAAGAATCAAAAGCTAAGTTCTTAGCAGCTTTGCATAAAGGAAACAATTTAGTGGCTGAAATCCCAATGGAAACAGCTTTGGACAACTAGTGTAAATCCATGACATCATTGACATTTCCTGGCATCCATCTTTTATCATCATTTATATCAAAGAACCTGGGTTTGGAATTGGATATACTTGTATTCAAAATTCTCAAACGGTTGGTGGTAGGGTTCCAAACCTTCTTGCGACCAAATAACTGTTTTCTTGCACTTTTAAAAAAAATAATAATAATAATAAATGTTCCATATTATTTTTGGCAACCAGATATAGGCTGTGGAGGAGTTTGTCATTGGCAGAAAATGAGCTTCATCGTATAATTGTAGAAGTGATTTTTAGTAACTTATTGTTTCAACAATATACTTTGTAGTCTTCAGAATGTTAGTGATGAAGTTTCTTGATGACTCCAAGGAGTAATCACCCAGCAGGATGAAACCCTCGCTGTCCAGTATTCTGTTTTTGTTCCTTCACTTGCTTGGCCTCCATTGAGGAACATTGTTCTTTGCTCCTTTTTTTTTTACTATATTTGACAACTTCTAGTTAACATGATACTTGTATGTTTGTGCTTACATAGTCTCAAATTGATCAAAAAATTGATGACATCATAGTAATGATTAAAAAGCTAATTCATCAGAATACTGATCAATGCTTTATCCAAGACAGTACCCCACTTTTCCTTCCTATATAATTATGGTCATGTTGACATTAATTAATGCCACAAAATATATTAGGCTTTTAACATCTTTCCGAATAATTTACATGTGAGTGTTCCATAATGCAAACCGGTTGACTGAATTCAATGCTTCTGTTTCTTGTCACAGATGCCTTCATCAGGGATTCTTAATGCCTTGTATGGATTTCACAGTCATGATATTCCAAGAGGACTTCTTGCAATCACTTTTCTGCTAGTTGTGTTCAACTGTTTGAGCAGTTTCCAGATTTACTCCATGCCTGTTTTCGACAGTTTTGAGGCCAGCTACACGAGCCGAACCAATCGTCCTTGCTCAATCTGGGTCAGGTCTGGTTTCCGTGTATTTTATGGATTTGTCAACTTTTTCATAGGGGTGGCACTCCCTTTCCTCTCAAGTCTTGCTGGTCTGTTAGGAGGACTTACTCTTCCAGTCACATTTGCTTACCCTTGCTTCATGTGGGTTCTCATAAAAAAGCCTACAAAATACAGCTTCAATTGGTATTTCAATTGGATCCTTGGTTGGTTGGGGATTGCTTTTAGTGTGGCCTTTTCCATTGGTGGTATTTGGAGCATGGTAAACAATGGACTCAAGTTAAAGTTCTTCAAGCCGCCCAACTGAGTTGTAGGCGAAGAGTAGCTAAATAGTGAATCTGAGTTCTGCATAATGAATGTTGGAATTGTATTATGATGTTTTACATACACCAATGTAAGAACCTAAGCGCTTATAGTAAACTGTTGTAATGATGAATTCATTCTCAACTTCCTATATATAATATGGTCTTAATGCGGAATTTAGTTCCTCGCCCGGCTGTCTTGGCCCCATGTTGCAATGATGAAGAATGCGAGGAATCAATGCACATACACTGCAGGTTTTTATCAAAGGGGGGCAGTTTGGGTTCAGTACACTCGTGGGATGGTGATGTGTCTAAAACTGAATAGTTGTCATAGTCCTAACTGGTCTAGTGTCATTGGACACTGGACTTAATCCAGACCCTTATCAAAGATATGTAGACTAAGTACTTGTTTGGATCCCACGTCCACGTTTAGTGTTTTTTTTTTTTTTTTTTTTATATATTACAAGTCAAAAAGTCAGTCAATGATTGAAGTAAAGTGTTAAGAATATTCATTATTAAAGACAAAAGAGTTTCTTTTCTATTCATTCAGTGTCTACGCGTCTCATGCATTAACGCTTTCATTCCCTCTCAACTCGGAAGGGAATTGAAATTATAAAATAATTACAAAAAATAAAATAAAGGAAAGAAAGGAGAAAGAACCACAAATAATTGAGAAAGATGGTCGATATAACCTTTGTGCCCCAACTAAGTGATTGAGATAAAAAAAAAAAAAAAAAGTTAGTAAGTTCATGTGAAAGTGATTTATTAGCACTTACTCTCCATGAAATTAAAATTGTGACAAAGGTTATTGCCACAGTTGATCACCTGTAAAAGTAATTGTTTGGAACATAGATTCGGTAACATCATTCTCAAAAAAAAAATATATATATATATATATATATAGATTCGATAACTTCATAATTATGATATTTTGAATAGAGTTTGTGATGTGTCCTACTTTAGAAATTTATTCTTTTTCGTGTGTGTGTTTAATTATGACAAAAATTATAATAACATTTTGTACTGTTTGGTCTTTTTCATGGAAAGAATCAGATTAGAATCTTTTCTTCTTTTAATATGGAAAGGGAACGCAGTCGAAGATGCAAGATGCCACGTTATCGAGAGGTTGGTGGATGTCTACTCGGACTTTTTGCCACTGATTTATAGGGAACTTCCGTAACATAACATGGAAAATTCCTTTCAAGAGAATATGAACTCATCTCACGAGTTTATACATTTATTAAGTAAAAACTAAAAAGATATAAAATAATTTCATTACAATATTCACAAATTTTTGTTGTTGTCTTGGGCTTAGCCAGGCGCCGAACTAGGTCCCCCCACCACCACCACCCCCANTTTAGTGTTTTTTTTTTTTTTTTTTTGACCAGTGCCTCTTGCACTATTCATGTGATATGTACAGTGCATTAAGGCAAATGAACAGTATTTGGGAGAGTGAACAGTAACTCAAAAATTATTATTATTATTTTTTTTTTTTTTCAACGATAAGTTTTCAGTTTTCGGCAAAATAAGTAATATCTAAGCACACCCTAACTCAAATTCATAGATAGGACAAGACCAAGTTGACCAAGTTACACATTATGCAACCCTTTATGAACATCACACTAGTCAACACACGTTTAAATGTTATTTACTATTCTAACAAACTTGAAATTTAAATTTTTTTATAAATAAGATTTTTTTTTCTTCTTTTGGAGAAGCATTTTTATAAATAAGATGGATATTAATTTCTAATAATCTTGAAATTTTGTGTAAGTATTGGGAGTACAATTCTAAAATATAATCAAGCGGGGGATTTGTCTAAAAAATACATTTAATATATAAATTTTTTAAAAAAGCTTATTAAAAAAATGCATTTTTTAAGGGGTGCCCTTAGAAACTTATTTTTAAGAGGCTTCTTAGGGGGGGGGGGGGGGGGTGCTTCTTACATTGAAAGTGGCTTGACTTAGTTTCAACTTTCAACTAGACTTTTAGGATGAAAGTGACTTGACTCTGACGGTAAATGTGGTTCGACTGCATTATTAAATTTTATATTAACGGATGTTTAAGAGTATATTTAAACAGGAAGAAAAAATTATTAAGTGGTGTAATATTTTACTAAAAGGTTATAAAATGTGCAACTTCTAGTCTTCTAGGTGTAACTTGACACACACTTTTTTTTTTTAATTAATAATAATAATTCTATTAAGTGGTGCATATTGTAATACTTTGAGTTCCATTTATCCAAAAAAAAGAAATCACCTTGAGCTCCTTTGTGCTTGTGCCTAGAGGTGGGAATGGAATGCTCAACTTTCTGCCTTCTAGATGCAGCTTTGTCTAAGCATTCGAATGAAATTAGAATCTATATATTACTAAAAGCTGAAGCGTAACATTTAATGTTGCTATACTCGCGTTGAGCCACGTCGGCAATCATGTCATTTCCAACATCTTTTTTTTTTTTTTTGTATTTTTCCTACAAATTAAAAAAGTTTTTACTCCTTTTAAAATACTAATAATCTCCACTATAAATTTAAAATAGTTTTGATACATTTTAAAATACTAATAGTCTCCACCATAAAGCCCCATCCCACCATAAAAGCCCACTTCTTATACATTTAATTCTACCACAAAGCCCAAACCCAAAGCCTTTTCAACTTAGACCCTTTGTGAAAACTTTCTGAAACATGGTACAAAATTTTTCACTCAAAACCCTTCCCTTCCCCTTCCCATGTTTTCTTTCTCACGTTACACGGTTACAAAATTTTTCAGGCAAAACCCTTTCCTTCCCTTCCCCACTTTTCTTTCTCCATGTTTTTTTTCTCCCCACGTTTTTGTTCTAATGTTTCACATTTACTGCACAGTTTCAGATTCCTTCCCTTCCCCTTCCCCTTCCCCACATTTCTATTAAACCACTTCTTTCTTCTCTCTATACATTATTCTCCCTCTCTCCTCTGCTCTCTTCACTCTATTTCCTACGACAATTTGAGACAATTTTTCCATACAAGTTATTTGAAAGCAAAGCCCCAAAAGCTAGAATGTTGTCAAGCTACCCACCTTCAATGGCATCCCACCACCGTAACACTGCCGGCACCACATCATAAAGATATTTTCTTATATACACAAATTTTGGCAATTATTATGATTTAGGTTTGATTGTTTTAGACTACTTAGTTTTGATTTACGTAGCAGGCCTAGATTTGGTTTTGATTAAGGTTTAAAATTTAGAATTGGTTTAAGAGAGTTAGAGAGATGAGAAAGAGAAGGGCACCATTGGAGGACTTTGAAACAACAAAGAATGAAATGTAGACAGCTTTTATTGTTCTTCGTCAGCCCATGCCAAAAAACCCACACGGTTAGCCCCTATCCTATTTCAATTAATTTGCTTTCCTCATCCTTTACGTTTACAATTATGTTCCTGTCACCTTTTAAATTTTATTTTCATATGCTAGAAATTTGCATATTTCTTTAATATATTTTTTGAATAACTTTTCGCAACTCAAATTTAATCTTCTCCAATCTATTAGAGTCTTATTATTTGGACGAGTTCAGACACTAAAAAGAATCTTTCTCTTTTGGTGAGTTCGAATGCAGCCTCTGCCTCTCCATAGCAATCTCTCTCCATCATTTTTGGGGTTTCTTATTAATGTGTGTTTCATCTATGTATTTTGTTATTGTTGATGAGATTTGAAAATATTCTTTTTGTTTATCTATTAAAGAATACAACTTTGTGTTTATTAAAATTAAAAACGGTTGCTACTTATTGGGTTGTGTTCAATGCATTTTGTGATTTGCCATTTAATAGTAGGTCCAAGGTGAACTCATCATCATCTCTCACCAAAGCCACTGCAAAGCTGAATAGAGGTAATCTAAGATAAACAAGTTTCTTCCTTTCTTCTTTTTTTGGTAATTTAATTTTTTTTAAGATGAAGGCATAGATATATATATTAAAGTTACAATTTGGCAAAGGCATCCAAAAAATTTACAAAATAATTTATTAGATATAGGCAGCCAATTGCTTGCAAGTAAGAGAGACTACAATTTCAATGAATTTGTTTTAAAATGTCAATCTCCTCCTATTCCTATGACACATATTTTGGTAGTAAACTTGGATTGTTTGGCTTGACAATTAGAACATTAACAAATATGCTCTTTGTTCTTTATGAGATATATACATGTTGATTGTGAGATTTATGTAGACATGTACTTATGCATGTCTATGTGCTTTTGCTTTTGGAAAATTGTACATTTTTGAGGTTCTTGAGTAAAGGATCTATTAGTTTTTTGTTTTGTTTTTTTTTTTTTTGGTTATGTGTATATGTGTGTTTTGATGTGTTAAGCATTCCAATTTTTAGTACTATTCAATTTTGAGAGGTAGATGTTAAATTGTGTATATGTTTTAGCAATCTAACATTGATCATCTTGAATGCCATTTTATTTTATATAAAAATTGAATTACCATAAAAGCGATAAATGTATTAGACAAAAAATAGAATATAGAGGCCATCTATCTATTCATTGCATGTACTTATTGTATTTATTTTTTCATGTTTGTGGTTGTACATGATGAAGATAGGGTTACACACTATTTTTGTTTTATTGATTTTTTTTTTTGGTAATAAGCTTAATTTAATTGTTGTATTTGAATTTTTTTCTTCTTTGTTTTTATTAATTTTTATTTTATATGTTGTTTTTAATTAGCACCAAAAGAATGTACTGCTATGTATGTACTTTACCAAAAGGTATAATTTGGTTTAATGAAAGAATTTTGATATATTGTGAGCAAGTTATTGGGGGTTTAATACATAAATTTTGAAGTTAGAATAGTGTGTTGAATTTGGCAAATGTACGGTAATGGAATAGTGTGAAAATTTTAGAAACTTCTCTGTGTAGGAAGCCAACTTGAGTCCAACAATAAGGCCATCAACATCTAGGTAGTCTCTTTGCATGTTTTTGTTTCAATTCTTTTCCTTCCTCTAATATAGTTTTGTTGTTTAATTCGTCAATTGAAATTGAAAAAAAAAAAAAATTCCTTATTCTAGATGAAATTTTTTATGAGTTTGTATTTTGTGATCATGTTTAGTCTTTTTATGTGGGGACAGTTTTGGGTTTTTTTAATTTGAATGATGTAGGGCCCTAAGTTGCCAATGGTTTCTACAATTTTGATGAGCACCTTTTTTTTTTTTTTTTTCATTTTTAATTTGAATTGTCATAATTCTTAACTGATAGCATCATTGAATTTTGTGCATACATGTTCTCCTGTTTGAAAATGTAAAACACCCTATCTTCATCTTGCGTTTTTCAGTTCATAGCCTATCATTAATATTGGGCTAGAATTTGTTGGTTTAGGCTTGGTTACATGTACATTTGTTAATCTTTTTCTCATGAGATGATAGGACACAAAAATGGGGTTATGTGCCTCTTGCAATATTTAAGCATGCGTTGAAGGTTGTGTTCTATATAATTGCATGTTTTTAGTACATGATTTTTGTTCATATTCATTGTAGCATAATAGTCTCCTACTTTTTCCCCTCTCCAATCTATAGTTCCTTGAGTTATTGTTCTTTTGGTGAATAATTATCTTTGATATTGTTAGATCCTTCGCATGTGGTCTTCTAGGGTAAATATGAAGGTGAATTTTAATGATTCAAACGAATCTATTGACTTAACTATTCAATTATATAAGTTAGATTTTATTTCTTTTTGTTGTCTTATGCTTCTTCTCCTCCTTTTTTTTACAGAAAAAAAAAGAAAAAAGAAAAAAAGAAAAAAAGAAAGTAAACATGTGTGTACCCCCCCCCCCCCCCACAAAAAAAAAAAAAACTGATTTTTTTTACCACTTTTTATATTCCCGTAAAAATAGTATAAAAATTTCCTAAAATCATCCATTATCAAAATGTCCTTGTTGAGAAATGAGAATAAATAATAAGTTAAGAGTACATTTGGTACATTGAATGAAAATTACGACAAGAATTGTAATCTTTATTACTAAGAATAAAATGTGTTATAGCTTAATGACTAAACCAATTCATAAGTTTGGTTATAAGTTATAATCTATATCTATATATTACTAAAAGCTGAAGCGTAGTATTTAATGTTGCTATGCTCACGTTGAGCCACGTCAGTAGTTATGTCATTTCCAACCTCTTTTTTTTTTTTTTGTATTTTTCCTACAAATTAAAAAAGTTTTTACTCCTTTTAAAATACTAATAATCTCCACTATAAATTTAAAATAGTTTTGATACATTTTAAAATACTAATAATCTCCACCATAAAGCCCCATCCCACCATAAAAGCCCACTTCTTATACATTTAATTCCACCATAAAGCTCAAACCCAAAGCCTTTTCAACTTAGACCCTTTGTGAAAACTTTCTGAAACATGGCTACAAAATTTTTCACTCAAAACCCTTCCCCTTCCCCTTCCCATGTTTTCTTTCTCCACGTTACACGGTTACAAAATTTTTCAGGCAAAACCCTTTCCTTCCCCTTCCCCACATTTTCTTTCTCCATGTTTTTTTTCCTCCCCACGTTTCTGTTCTAAGGTTTCACATGTACTGCACAGTTTCAGATTCCTTCCCCTTCCCCTTCCCCACGTTTCTATTAAACCACTTCTTTCTTCTCTCTATACATTATTCTCCCTCTCTCCTCTGCTCTCTTCACTCTATTTCCTACGATAATTTGAGACAATTTTTCCATACAAGTTATTTGAAAGAAAATCCTCAAAAGCTAGAATGTTGTCAAGCTACCCACCTTCAATGGCATCCCACCATCGTAACACTGTCAACACCACATCGATGAAGGTATTTTCTTATATACACAAATTTTGGCAATTATTATGATTTAGGTTTGATTGTTTTAGACTACTTAGTTTTGATTTACGTAGCAGGCCTAGACTTGGTTTTGATTAAGGTTTAAAATTTAGAATTGGCTTGAGAGAGTTAGAGAGATGAGAAAGAGAAGGGCACCATTGGAGGGCTTTGAAATAACAAAGAATGAAATGTAGACAGCTTTTATTGTTCTCCGTCAGCCCATGCCAAAAAACCCACACGGTTAGCCCCTATCCTATTTCAATCAATTTGCTTTCCTCATCCTTTATGTTTACAATTATGTTTTTGTCACCTTTTAAATTTTATTTTCATATGCTAGAAATTTGCATATTTCTTTAATATATTTTTTGAATAACTTTTCGCTATTCAAATTTAATCTTCTCCAATCTATTAGAGTCTTATTATTAAGACGAGTTCAGACACTAAAAAGAATCTTTCTCTTTTGGTGAGTTCAAATGCAGCCTCTGCCTCTCCATAGCAATCTCTCTCCATCATTTTTGGGGTTTCTTATTAATGTGTGTTTCATCTATGTATTTTGTTATTGTTGATGAGATTTGAAAATATTCTTTTTGTTTATCTATTAAAGAGTACAACTTTGTGTTTATTAAAATTATAAATGGTTGCTATTTATTGGGTTGTGTTCAATGCATTTTGTGATTTGCCATTTAATCATAGGCCCAAGGTGAACTCATCATCATCTCTCACCAAAGCCACTGCAAAGCTGAATAGAGGTAATCTAAGATAAACAAGTTTCTTCCTTTCTTCTTTTTTTGGGAATTTATTTTTTTTTCAGATGAAGGCATAGATATATATATATATATTAAAGTTACAATTTGGCAAAGGCATCCAAAAAATTTACAAAATAATTTATTAGATGTAGGCAGCCAATTGCTTGCAAGTAAGAGAGACTACAATTTCAATGAATTTGTTTTAAAATGTCAATCTCCTCCTATTCCTATGACACGTATTTTGGTAGTAAACTTGGGATTGTTTGGCTTGACAATTAGAACATTAACAAATATGTTCTTTGTTCTTTATGAGATATATACATGTTGATTGTGAGATTTATGTAGACATGTACTTATGCATGTCTATGTGCTTTTGCTTTTGGAAAATTGTACATTTTTGAGGTTCTTGAGTAAAGGATCTATTAGTTTTTTGTTTTTGTTTTTGTTTTTGTTTTTTGGTTATGTGTATATGTGTGTTTTGATGTGTTAAGCATTCCAATTTTTAGTACTATTCAGTTTTGAGAGGTAGATGTTAAATTGTGTATATGTTTTAGCAATCTAACATTGATCATCTTGAATGCCATTTTATTTTATATAAAAATTGAATTACCATAAAAGCGATAAATGTATTAGACAAAAAATAGAATATAGAGGCCATCTATCTATTCATTGCATGTACTTACTGTATTTATTTTTTCATGTTTGTGGTTGTACATGATGAAGATAGGGTTACATACTATTTTTGTTTTATTGATTTTTTTTTTTTGGTAATAAACTTAATTTAATTGCTGTATTTGAATTTTTTTTTCTTCTTTGTTTTTATTAATTTTTATTTTATATGTTGTTTTTAATTAGCACCAAAAGAATGTACTGCTATGTATGTACTTTACCAAAAGGTATAATTTGGTTTAATGAAAGAATTTTGATATATTGTGAGCAAGTTATTGGGGGTTTAATACATAAATTTTGAAGTTAGAATAGTGTGTTGAATTTGGCAAACGTACGGTAATGGAATAGTGTGAAAATTTTAGAAACTTCTCTGTGTAGGAAGCCAACTTGAGTCCAACAAGAAGGCCATGAACATCTAGGTAGTCTCTTTGCATGTTTTTGTTTCAATTCTTTTCCTTCCTCTAATATAGTTTTGTTGTTTAATTCGTCAGTTGAAATTGAAAAAAAAAAAAAAAAATCCTTATTCTAGATGAAATTGTTTATGAGTTTGTATTTTGTGATCATGTTTAGTCTTTTTGTGTGGGGACAATTTTGGGTTTTTTAATTTGAATGATGTAGGACCCTAAGTTGCCAATGGTTTCTACAATTTTGATGAGCATTTTTTTTTTTTTTTTTTTTCATTTTTAATTTGAATTGTCATAATTCTTAACTGATAGCATCATTGAATTTTGTGCATACATGTTCTCCTGTTTGAAAATGTAAAACACCCTATCTTCATCTTGCGTTTTTCAGTTCATAGCCTATCATTAATATTGGGCTAGAATTTGTTGGTTTAGGCTTGGTTACATGTACATTTGTTAATCTTTTTCTCATGAGATGATAGGACACAAAAATGGGGTTATGTGCCTCTTGCAATATTTAAGCATGCGTTGAAGGTTGTGTTCTATATAATTGCATGTTTTTAGTACATGATTTTTGTTCATATTCATTGTAGCATAATAGTCTCCTACTTTTTCCCCTCTCCAATCTATAGTTCCTTGAGTTATTGTTCCTTTTGGTGAATAATTATCTTTGATATTGTTAGATCCTTCGCATGTGGTCTTCTAGGGTAAATATGAAGGTGAATTTTAATGATTCAAACGAATCTATTGACTTAACTATTCAATTATATAAGTTAGATTTTATTTCTTTTTGTTGTCTTATGCTTCTTCTCCTCCTTTTTTTTACAGAAAAAAAAAAGAAAAAAGAAAAAAAGAAAAAAAGAAAGTAAACATGTGTGTAGGGTGGTATGCCTTTGTTTAACAATTTTTCTTTGGAGTAGCTTTGTGAATTCCAAAGGAGGAAGGTCATGGATACTTTGCTAATGCTTGCTATACATAGGGCTAAACTTGGACATTGATGTTGAAATATATCCGAGGAACTTCATCTTTGAGACTTATCAAGTTTTTATGTCTCTACTCTTTCGAATAATGATTCAAAGTAATTGTTTATTCAAGTAACTACAAGTAATTGTGATTTTAATGCAAAGTACACTTGATACTTTTCTTAGTGTTCTTTGATTCAACGTTTCCATGCTACTCACAATTTGGATGTTAAAGAATCAATGATTCCCTTATTTTAGGTTGGTACTATTTTTAGTTTAGGAAGAAAAGAAAAAGGTTTATAGTCTTTTATTTGTACAATTAGTACTTTATTTTATATTTTATTTGTAGTTTTCAATGCAACTAAGATCAATTCTGTATACATACATGAAGGTGGAAATGACAGTGCTTGATGATCTTTTTTCTTTTTAAATTTTTTTTGTGTATTGCACGAGTTAACGACTAGTTTGTATAAAAACCAAGTCAAGCTAATTTGTCGTTATCATTTAGAACAACTGTACAAGTGTTGAACCTAAATGGTTCGTTGTGTTTGGAATAATCAACGTCTTCGCAGAGACTGTCAGGGCCATCCATCAGAGAAATTGGGCTTTTGACAAAATGTGAGCTAGCTAGTTTGAAATCTAGGTGGGGTCTGGTGTAAACTGTCCAGCAAATAACGAAAGAACATGTCGTATATATCAGTATATATGTGTGGTTAATTACCCCTGTAAGCCCAAAAACTCTTACAATGTCCGTATCACAGTGAGAGGCCCAAGAAGTCAAAGAGAGTGTGCGAAGAAAAGAGACAAAAAAACTACTAGGATTCAAACTGCGTGGTTGGTCCAACAAGAAGAAGATGTGGACCAAAACTGTCATGTGAAAATAGAATTTGGGGTTCAAATAATTGCGCAGCTGCTAATATAGTAACATTTTTTGGTGGTGTTTCATATTTATGATTTGAATTCTACATTTTCTTCTCTATTATTTACATTTAAAAAAGAAGAAGAGAGAATTTAAAGTCGGGTTCCAAGGTGGAAGTTATGTCCTTTTAGGCTCCGTTTGTTTCGGTTAAGTTTTCTAAGGATAGTGGATAATAAACTTGGATATATTTTTCATTAGTATAAACACAAACCTGATAAAGGTGAATGTTTTTTTTTTTTTTTTTTTTTTTTAAATCTCACATCCTAAACAAACTATCACATATAAATTTGAGGTTATAAAACACTCGCATGTATCCTTCTATCTTTACTCACTTTTTCTCCAATAGACCGGCGATTAATTATAGTTAACCCATGTTGACAACTATAAACTTTTTTTCCTCAAACAAGTCACTTCACACTTAATAATTTGCGTTAATTTAGAATTAGGGTTTTGTTTTTTCATTTGGGGCTCTAAATGATCCAAAGCAATATCCCCCCCCCCCCCCTATTTTGAATATGCTTTTGCGAATGAAAGTTTGTGAATATATAATCATTTATAATTACAAGAAATTAAAGTTAATGATTTTTCCTATTAATCAAACAACAAAAAATGTTATTTATCTCATTTCAGGATTGTAGCAAAATAAAAAAAACAAGTTGATTTTCTGCAAGTTGTTTTTACCAATATTTTACAAAGTACGTTTTCCGTTAATTACACAAACTAAGGGTAGTAGAGTCTTCTTCTTATTTTTTTATTATTTTTGAGAGACAAAGGTACTAGAGTCTAAGACCTAATCTTGCCAAGCAGTGATTATAAAGGTTGTCAAGATAAATTGAGTTCTTTATCTAAAAATCGAATAAGGCGGGGCCTGGAATCATAATGGATGCTTCCTGGAAAGGAAGATATCACTTATTAGTTCCCATGCACTTTTGGTGGCTCTCATTTTGCAGTGTACACACTGTTTAGAGCGTGTTTGGTGGGTGGGAAAAGGGGGGCTGAACAAAATCATTCCCTGCGTAAATGATGACTCCAGCTGACAGACAAAAACATGTATGTTTTCCCATTTCAATGCCTACAAATATGGGATGTACCGAAGTAGGGGGAAATCAGAAAATGACTAATAATAAAATTTTTGTGAAGTGTCGGGCAAGGCCAAGGTTTAAATTTTCTGAAAAAAACTTTACACACACACATATATAATATATATACTTATATTAAATTAGAGTAAAATTATATCTTGTATTAATAAAAAAGACAAATAATAAAGTGGCTTCATATCAATATCATCTACACTTATCAACTAGTTAGCTCAACTGGTAAAGTTTCTTATCATCAAATAAGAGATATGAACTTCAATTTCCGCCTATACAAAAAATCAATTGGTGTCTTGGTATGATGATAAAAAAAAAACAATTATTAGTAGCGACATCATAAGTTAAAACTATCTCCAAAAAAGAAAGGTTGGAAACTAAACTTGTCAGACCCTCCCTTAAAAATTATAATAATTTTTAGTGCAATTTGTGGTACCTTATGTTAGAATCTTTTTCTCACTCTCTTGTTTGTGTTTGTTACTTAAAAAAAGAAAAAGAAAAAGGAATTGAGTACCCTTCTTGAAGATATCTAGCTCTTAAGAATAAATTTCCTTATTGCAAAATTTTACAAGATGAAAAAGAGAAGCAAATGAAGCTATCCATGAGTTTTGACAATGGTATCTAACCCTATATGTTGTATGGAGGGAGAGAAGATAAAAGAAATATGATCAACGTTAGAATTATGATTAAATAATTTTTTTTAATAGCTTAAACTTTTGAAGAAATAAATTTTTTTTTTTTAACGGTTAAACTTTTGGAGACATCTATTAATTTATCAATCAAAATGTACTTAATTTTAGTATATAATCTATTAACTATTTTCCTTTCTGCTATTTTATCCTCTTCCTTCATTCTAGACATGCCTAAACAAGAAAGTATTTCAATTCTATTTACTTTGAAATATTTCCATCCCACTCTTTTGAGTTATGGGCTCTTATAAAGGATGGTTGTACCTTTTTTTTTTTTTTTAAGTTTTAAAATAAGTTTTTTTTTTTTTATAGAAATTTTAATTTTAGGAAGAAAACACGTCATTCTTTTTCTAGAAGTACATATTTTTTTCCCTGGCAATAACTTGAAGACTATTTTTAAAAATTAAGAACTGAGATATGGTCCTTTGCATTCTAAAGGTTAGAAGATTGACAATATATATATATATATATATAAGAGTTGAGTTTAGGTTACACCTAATATAACTTTAAGCAATGTTATACTACCCAATAACTTGTTATTGAATTCATATTTTATAAATCTTACCATTGGATTACATGTCCTATATATTCTTAGCATGCATGCCAATTTTCATGCTAATTGAATGTTATTTACCATTTCATTCATAAACTCATTTTTTTATGCATTATTTTAAACTACAAAAACTTGAATTTAAACAATTAATTGATGACATTGTTATTAATATTTGATTACCTTGAAATTTTGTAAGCATGAGGAATATACGAAGATAATATAATCCAACAATGGATTTGTCAAAATTGGCATCCTCTTAAAAATATTGAGTGTGTAACTTAAACACAACTCATATATAAATATGTGACAACTTAAGGAAAAACCCTAGTCACATCTGCGCTTACTTTAAAAAGACTAATCATAATTGAGACTCCTTGTAGTTGTTGATAAAACCTAGTTCAACCTAGTATATACCCGATGTAGGACTCGTCACATACTCACACATATCACACAAATTAATCAAATTAAGGCATCATATATATATATATATATATATATATAACAACTTAATGATACAAATTAAACTTCTTACATGGATGAAATTAGGACTATCCAAAGACTCGTGAAACTCGATCCACTTGAACAACTTGGCGAGTTGCGGTCAATTTCAAAATTTTACAAGCATTGAGGACAAAGGTAAAAATATGTTGATATTATTTACCATTTGAACCATAAATTAATGTTTTGTGTATAATTTAAAAATCTAAAAAGTTTGAAATGTAATATTTTATAAATAAGATAATTATTGATCATTGATTATCTTAAAAAATTAAAATATAATTCCCTTAAGCCAAGTGATGAGATTGATTTTTTTTTTTTTAAATGTCTTTGATACACAACTCTAGGATCTAGAATTGGGATATCTATCAATTTAAAATGCCATTGCCATACTCGGCCGCCGCCCACAATGTGAATTTTATAAATACCATACCAATGAAACGTAGGATGGATGAATGTGCTGATTCCAGAATTTCATCCACAACATATATATAAAATGGGGCCATTTCAACGTGAGGGTTTTTTTTTTTTTTTTTTTTTTGTGCAAGAAGGCAATTCTTTTATGTAAGTAGTCATTATCGACAAGTAAAGAAAGCACCCGTTAATTAAGCATCGAGCTAGGTACAAGCATGCGCAGCAGTCAAATGCATTAATTGGGTACAGGATGGATGAACCATCAGAAAATGAAACCCTTCTCGTAGTGGGTGGAATGTCAGCTATGATCACCCTTTTTTTCTAGATGATAACAAGCAATGTGTCAACAATGACTTGACTATAGGTCACCTCACTTCCCCTTTGCCCTTTTCCTTTCTTGCCATACATTATTGAATCCCAAATGATAAAAGTGAAAAAGCTTATACAAACTATGTTATATATATTTACACGCCTAAAAAGTAACTGAAATTTTGACTTGAAATCACGACCATAATTTTGGTTGTTTTTAATAGTTTCAATAATTTTTATTTTTATGTGTACTCGGTTGTTTTCAATGGTTTCGATAATTTTTATTTTTATGTGTAATAAACACTGCTCAAATATTACGTGTAATTATGTATAATTACTAATTATAAAGAGTCACATAATTACTAATTATAAAGAGCTGAATGGTAGATGACTCTAGAAGATTACTCATCATAGCTGTTGTTTTCTTTGAACTAAACAGTAAATACCCTTCATATTATCTGCTGACAGCTAATTTATACTGCAAATACTATTAGAATCATAGAATGTTCGTTCCCATAGTTTAAAATGTAATTTTGACATGTGTCAAATTAAACAGGAAGTCATATATGGTTACTCCAAAACATTCAAAGTAAACTGTTTTCCTTGATCAAAGGAATCACGCTGTGCGACATTTTGTACCATCAGTAGAAGAATTGGTTTGCCTTGGGGAGGAATCAAACACTGAATTCAAACAACTAGGTGTTGAATTGGAGATGAACATGTGTGACTTAAAATTGAACACTCGATCTGCGGGGTTTAACCAAATAAAAGTGAACACATATAAGTGTTCTTGGAATCCTTGGATGTAATTTTTTTAATTACTAATTGATTAAAGTAATTTTTTTCCTAGAAAAAAAAATTATACATAAACAAATAAATTAAAAATCTAAAAGAAGAAAAAAGTGCGCCAAACACGCGTAATAAACCAAATCTCAGACATTCTTCGAGAGTCGAACTCCAATTACATTCATGCTACCCTACATCGTTCTGCTTAGAGAATTCAATGCACTGGCATTGTTACCCAAAAAGCAAAAAGAAAACTCAAAGCCTTTTTTAGAGTGGATACTCAAATTTCATCATGCATTACCCACACCAGTGCAAAAGAAGTAAATATTGTTCTTAAAAAGAAGAGTACCAAAGATGAAAGAGCAAGAGCAAGAAAGTGAAAAAACACACACACACACACACACACACACACATATATATAGAGAGAGAGAGAGAGAGAGACTATGCAATCCAAAGAATTGCCTTTTCTCAAAGTAGATATATTGTGGTAATAAAATAAACTCCCCAAAAAGGTGTCCTTGTCCATTTGCTTCCACCGATTTGTCCAAAGACAAAACCCAAAGATTTTTTACATAGCCATGAAAAACAAAAACGAAAAAAAGAGAGCCCTATCTAATTAAGACCAAGGAATCAGTATCCCACAGGTACTCTTTCATCCTAGTCATTCTCTATGTAATCCTATACCAGTCTATAGACTCTATACCCCTCCAACCAAACACTGACCCACAAAAGAAAGCGACTGAAAGTGAAACCCCACAAATACCACCTTTCCCTAGTATTTCAAAATCCCACCACCATTCACCAAAAAAAGATAAAAAATAAAAAAAAAACTGAAAAACAAGGTGAAATGAAAAACCATTTCCCTGGAAAATGGTAAAACTAAAAACAAGCATTACTATTAAAAAGTAATTTAATTAATGGATCACTTCAAACCCTGGCCAGGGATGGAATCCCCTGCAGCTGCAGCAGAATCAGCTACTCCACCAGCTTCAGCACCATTCATCTGCCACGTGTTGAACCCCAAAGAAGCCACGTCAGCACCATTGCCACTCCCACCACCGCCAAAGTCACCGACTTCAGGGAATGTCCAGCTCCCTCTTCCCAACCCGAACCCCATCTCATCGAACCCGGGTATGGGCCCAAGCCCAAGCCCATACCCATTCAGGCCCAACAAGCTCGGACCTTGCGAGTTCAGCAAGAAATTGAAGCTCCCACCACCCAAATCCATGTTCTCAGCGTGAAGACCCGAAGCAGCAGCAGCAGCAGGGTTCCCTAAAACGGCGTCGTTGCCGTTGGTAATAGTGGAGGAAGAAGACGAAGACGAAGAAGTAGAAGAGGAACACGTGGCGGAGCGAGAGCGCTTAGTCATGGCAGCCTTGCGAGTCCCACCACCAACGGGGACGTTGCGGAGGGTCCCACCTTGGGTCCAGTAACGCCGGCATGACTTGCAGAAGTGGCGAGGCTGAGAGAGGTTGTAGTTGTTGTAGTAGCAGAACTTGGTGGAGGTCGAGTCGCAGCGAGGACACGGTAGCGGTTGCGCCTGCGGCGGTGGTGGGTGGCCCAAACTTTGGTGGACCCTCGTAACCGCTTTTCCTTCACTTGTTTCCGATGGCATTTCTAGTTACTAGTTAGGTACAAAGCTTCTTGTTGTTTTTGTGGGAGTGAGAGATAGATTGTTTGTGTTTTTTAGAATGAGACAAATGGGGTTTAAAGTTAGAGACCTGAGGATAGAAGATTCAGGGAATTGAATTGAGAGAGAATAGAGATGTCTTGGAAGCAGTGAGGGAAGATTTATACCGAGAGAGAGAGTATGTCTGTATATATGTGTGTTTTGTGTGGGTGGGTTAAAAATGTGGAGGGTGAAATAATAAGCTGAGGACAAAGAGAGAGAGAGAGAGAGAGAGAGAGAGAGAGGCGTAGTGGGAAACATTGACAATAGTCAATGTGGGATTTTTGTTTTTGTTGTTGTTGTTGTCGTCATAAGCGGTGGTTTGTGTACTGTTTGTAAATCAACGGCTCATCAACACGTAGCTCTCAGCTCTTGTTCGTGCGTAATGCGTTAGATCATTTGAAAAAGTGTCAAATTTTCCAAAAATCACTCTAAGTGAGTCAAGCTAAAAATATATGTAAATTTTTAAAAGTTTGAAATTATTTGACTTTTATATTATAAAATTTGAGAAATTGTAGTTTGTCTCATTTTTTTTTTTTTTAATTGATAAACAAGCATAAACAAATTTTGGTAGAAAGAAACGAAAACTGTTCATAAACCATTCGTTCATTTACAATTTTATTTTGGACTTTTTTCTAATTGGATGATTTGATGTCGACATTACAATCCAAGCATAGTCGCTTTCTTGGCGTCAGCCAATTGGTGAAAATAGTACCAGAGACAACTCTACCGTGCAACGTGGGAGGCCAAAATTTTAAGGTTTGTTTCATGAAAAGTATATACGATATGGTGCATACGGTACGATGCCTGTAAGAGTAACATGTAAGTATGAAAATTTCACATATTATACGTATTTACTGATTATCTGTACGTGGCAATTGTACATAAAAAAAATTTATTTATATAATAAAGTAAAGATTAATTTTGTCAAATAATAAATTTATTTCTATAGATACTAATTCCATACTATATTTCTATTCACATATGTAAATTTTAGAACGAGTTGATATGTTATCTGAGTGTTTGTAATTGAAGAAAAGCAAGTGATAAGTACTCATAAAATAAAATAAAAATAGAAGAATACAAAGAATAAGAAAAAAGAAAAGGACTAAAATAAGGTGCAATATCTTAAATATTGCTCAATCATTGATAAAAAAAAAAGTTTAAAAAAAAATTAAAGTGAAATAAAAAATAAAACTTAAAAATGTAAAAAGTAAAATTGTTTTGTGAGACATGATAGGGTGAATTGAACCCGGTGCACCGGATTCTAATCCAAAAGAAAGGAAGAAAAAAAATGTTATCTGGGAGTTTGTGGTTAGTGACTTGGTTCAGTTCAACTAGGGTCTCTAACAGTTGGTCTACCCTTCCTAGAGTAGACAATTAGTAGCTAGTTTTACAGCCCCAGTAGTCAGTGGTCAAATATTCTCTTGTTATCCCCTCCCCAAGCAAAACATTCAATTAATTTCTTAGCAGCCAAGGTCTTCACGGTATAGGAGCCCTGACCAAATTATTGATTGCTACAGAAATAAATAAATTAGATTAGAATTGTAAAATATGACATTGGATAAGCTTGATGTCTAATCCAAATCCATTTAGCTCCAAGAGATCAGTCAAGATAGTCATGCTCGTGGCAGTGAGTTTCTTGTGATGAATAGACCGGGATTAAGAAAATCAACTCGACCTTATTGTTTGATAAGGAAACCAACTAAACATCAATTTGGCCAGCAAATGAATTCCATATCAGCAAACAGAAAAGTGAAAAAAACCAGTGATATTTCTACTTATTATTCAGGTTGGAGGGGAAGATTGTTGTAGATAAGGGCCAGAACTGAATGATCAACTGGGCCCAAGCCTGACCTAGCTTGGTACCTTATAGTCCAAAACCACACGGTGGAAGCAAAGGGTTGCTACTGCTGTCTGCTGCCAGAGCTGAGCAAGTACATTGAGGTTGTGCAACTAACATGGAGGGTGTGCTAAGCAATGAACATTATAGTTCCATCGGAACCAGTTTCTTAAGACTTAGAATTCAACAATCAACCACATCCCAAAAAAAGTGTCCAGAAGAAACCATAATCTGTCACACTCTCACTCATCCCATCCCATCTACAATTACCTAGCAATAAGATGAGCAGTTGAGCACCATCATTTTGTTGCTTAAAGATATCTATGCACCATGAGATCACGTCCCCTTCTTTGTCGATGTTGGGGAAAAAAAGTTTTGTTTTTATATCAATCCAAATTTAGAGGAATAAATTGAAACATATGTTATGAACCAAAATTTAAGTCAGAAATAAAATAATGGTAATTTATTTTAATTAACTAATTATCTTAGTCTAAATAAAGAGTAATGTTATGATTGTAATTTTTAATATAATTTTGCTCCATCTTATTCATATGGTACGAGACCATGAGTAATGAAATTTTAATCTTATTACTTTTACTTCATTACTCATAACTGATCATATACATAAATTGTAACAAAAATTGTTGCATTGAAATTTTTACTAAATAAAATAAAACAAAATTAACAAAATATATAACACGGAACCCTAATCTTAATTATTATTTAAAACAGCACATTAAAAAGAAGTATTTAAAAATGCTTTTTTTTTTTTTGCCTCGGCAATGGAAGGTTCTTTACTCAATTAAAGCGTGAGAAGATTGACATAAAGCAAACCTAATTTTAAATTGAGTTTAAAAAGCCCCACCCGGGTGTTAAAATCACGATCCAATAAAAAAAAGTTTTTAACTTTTATTACATTTAAAAAATTAAATTGATTACTTTTTAAATTATCATTTTCTTTTGTTAATGAACGGAAGTTTAATTGACATTCTATTCTAAAATGATGATGAGAGATCAAAGATTAGATCTTGTTAATCAATATAAGTAAAGTTAATTTATCATTAGGAAAAAGTTTCCAAAATTTTTGTTTTTATTATTTTTAGATATTTTTAGATGCAGCTAGAGCAAATGTAACTGGGTGGAGTCGGGTTAAAATAAGAGGGAAGGCAAGGTGAGTAGGGAATTTTTGCATTGAATAGGTCCGACAACATGATGGATGTTGGGCAGCGTGGGAAGCAATAATTGGATTTGCCTGCTGTTTCGGTGGCTGTGGCCAACACCTTCTCTGCACCAAAGATTCCATATTTCTCTCTCTCTCTCTCTCTCTCTCTCTCTAACTTAGTACCATTCACAGACTTCGGCCTGTGCCGGATTTCTCGGCTGCCGCGATCTCTGCACCATTGATTGACCTTCTCTAATCACTGCACCGTGCTTTGTACAAGTAAATACAACCAAAATACCATATACTCGATCGTAGCAAGTAATGCTGTACTAGAGCTTGTATATATGTACTCCTATAATATCTCTTCCGTCTCTTTATGTTATGCGTGTCACTGCCCCATGTTTTGTTTTGACAGTTTTGTTACGCCAATACCAAAACCATTACCAATAAACACCGCACTACAACATGTATATATGTACCATCTATTGTACTCCTACGGCTTTGTGTGGTAGTTGTTGGAAAAGTAGGGGATGACAAATTGTGGAGGAATGAAAAAGATTTAAGTTGATTGTATATTTGTATGTGTGTTCGATTAGGGGTGAAAAAAAAAAAAAAAGGATGAAAAACTTATTTGGTTGAGAATATAAATTTATTCTTATGCTTTTACTACAAATATTTTGTAAAAATTATAATAAAAAAAAACTACTTAGGTAAAAAGAAACCTAAATGCAAGAAAACATAATACAATCACACACAATGGGAAAGGAGAAGGGAGTAGATGGGTAATTTTCCTCTCTAACTTCCTCTCCTCTCAATATGTGGGGGCAAAATTTTGGAAAGTTTGAGAGAAAATAGTCAACCCCACCAAAATCATATCCAATTTATGGGGAAAAATTTTGGTGGGTTGGGGAAGAAAATTATAAGGTCCACAAAAATCTCCTTTTTTACTCCTAACCAAGCATTGGCTTTCACCCAAAATTCCCCCTATTTTTTCCTCCCCTTCCCTTTTATTTTTGCATATTATTATTGTAGGGGTAACGGGCCCAAAAATGGATTTTAGGCCATGGGCCATGTCCAATGACATTAAATTGTCTGAAGACAAGTAGCCATTAACGAGGACATATAAATTAGTGGATAATGGAAGAAGTCTGGTCATAAAAGGTTGGAATTGTAGTCCGAGGATAAACCTCTCCTCGGCTAAGTAGAGTAGAGATCAAGGGTTTGGCCTACCACCAAGAACAACATGCCAGACAATTATACTGGTAAGGATAAGCATCAAAAGGGAATGAAACAAAGGAAAACTGAGAAATATCTAAAAGAAAGCTGCTACCACCACATTGAATACTCTGTAACCAACTTTTTGACCGCATTAAAGAAGAAATATCCCCTTACAAAGGGATCATTAGAGAATAGAGGGAAAATTGTACTTAACTCTAAGAGAAATATATAAGAACTACCATCCTTGGACTTTGCCGAGGAGGATTTTCTTTGCACAAAACTGTTTATTCCAACTTTCTAGCATTATTTAGCCTACTATGATTATTGTTCAAATCATTGAAGTTCAATTTTTAGCCCACTTTTTACAAATTCATTGTTTTGGGCCTTAGTCCTTTTCATTTTTGGGCTTCAGGTTCAATCTATGTCCACACAATTATCATCAACAATAATATATATATATATATATATAATTTCATAAATTTTCAAATGTGAGGGATAAAAAAATGTCTTTACAAAAAAAGAAAAAGTGGTGATCTAAAAGTAACCGATTATTTTGGGTAACTTTTGTTAACAAATGCTCTAAGGGTAGTAGTTAAATAATATTTTTATACATTTTTAAAAAAATAAGGTCAAACAATACATGTATTTTTTCATTGAAAAATATGCATTATAACTCAAAATTGAGTATTTATTAATCTTTTAACTTGTATACTTAGTACACTTGTTAACCCGACTATATATATATATATATATATTTTAAAAAAAAAAATATTAAAAACCATTATAAACAGGATGCATTAATAGAACTTAAGAGTTTGGCTGAGACCTCTCATAATACACTCTAAGAAAATCAAAATACAATAACATAGAAATTTCCCCTATAAGGGAATAAAACAACAACAGTCTTCCACACGATTTGCTCTGTATTTGGCAAGCACGATGGCACACTAGTTTGCTCCCTTAAAGCAGTGCTTGATCTTCACTTGGGGCAGCAAATTGAGAAGGGAAGGGGCGGCAAATAAGAGGAGAGTGAGAATTATTGAAAAGAAGTTGAGCCACCAACCCAGTCAACCACAATTTTTGCATCCAATTCCACTTCAACAACCTGACTCATTTATAACTACTTACTCTAGAAGATGTTTTGAAATTGAACTTGTCTTTAAATTTATTATCTTAATTATTATTATTGTTATTCTTCGTACCAATGCATTCTTGTATTTGTGGGTATTTTTAATGAAAAATGCTATGCACGTTTGTACAATAATTTTTAAATGTCAAGTTGTAATATTTTTTAATTTAAATTTATTGAATAAAATTGTGAAAGTTCATAATATTTTTATAATATTTTCACAACAAATTATAAATAATTAATTATTATTAATTCTAATTCGAACTTATTATTAAAATTAATTTTTTAAGTTTGTTCAAAATTTCTTGAAAAAATATTGCCAAAGATGTTTAAAAATTGTAAAGGAAAATTCCAAAAAGGTAACAACTAACAAACAAGTGGGTACCCTTTTTTCTCCTACTAACATTGGACGAAGAGGTCTGTCAGGAGACTATATCCTCATTTCATCATACTTGCACCCCCAAGACTTGTCTTATTCATTGATCTGACTAATCTGTAGAGTACGGAAATGAAGGGTTTAGAGGGGTCCACAGTTTTGAAAGTTTGACCAGGCAATAAAACAAGTGGCCGGTTATAACCGGTCCAAATTGAAGTGGGAGCTAGCACGCGCGGCTACAGAGTGTGGAGGTAGTAGCAGCTGCAGGTAGCCGAGGAAGTCACGGCCATTGACAGAGTTTACTCAGATTCTCTCTCCATTGCCGCTTTCGTCAATCAAACATAATAATATAGGCAAGATGTGTGTGTGAAATCGACACTCTCCTTTTAGAGAGTTCAGATTTTCTCAGACCGCCTTTGACGGTCTCACTCACGTATAGAGGACCATAATGGACCGACCTGTCCATTTCTTGCATTTCCCTTCTCTTACCTTTTGCCCCATTTCCACTTCAATACCAACCAATTTTGTTTCCTGCTAGTTCCTCAGAAACTCTTGTGAAATTGCTATTTTGATTTTAGTAAAAAATATATAAATTTAAGGAAAAATGTTAACTATTGCTTTAAAGAAAATAATTTTAAAATTTTTTATAAAAAATAAAAAACTAATTTTTTGGACATTTTTAAAATTTTTTCATAAAAGTGGTACAAATTTTTTTCTAAAATAATTTATTAACAAATGTTTTAAAGGAATTCGTTAACGGAATTTTAAATTTAAATCCTATAATTTAGGTAAAATTTTAGATTAAACTTTATACTTTTAAAAATAGTAGATTTAATCTTATAATTTAGTAAGATTTTAAATTAAACTCTATATTGTAATAAGTTAAAAATTAAAATCCAAACTTTTAAATTCGTTTCAAATCAAACATATTTTTCACTCATTATGTAGTTAGCTACATAATTTAAGATTTGGATAGAAATATTATTTGAGTGAGTATAAACCAGTCTTAAGAAATATGATATAAGTTCAGTAACACCTAAACTAATAGAACTTTTTGTGAAATATATAAGTTAACAACGAGAATGAGAAAATTGAAAAGCCTAAATTGTAATGCCTACTTTGCCAAGCTTTCTTTATCGAATAAAAACACAAGTACATAGCAAATTACAAGCCTAACAAGTAACGACTACTTGATTTGCCTACATCTCTAGATAGGAGTGTCTTGATAGAGATATGAAATTTTCTATTGTGTGTTCTCTCTGTGATGATCATGGACCTTTTTCCTTGTATAATGCATCTTCTATTTACAGAGATGAATTGTAGTTATTCCAGCCTATAACTACCCTACGAATCAACAAAGGGATGGTTTTTGTAGTACTAAATGACTATTCTTCCCTTATAATTACAAGTGTCTCTCTTCTCAAACATCTTCCACATAAGTAACTATTAAAATTTATTTTCATATGAATGAATATATTTAAAAGTATGGTTTAGTTTGTAGCTTATAAAATTATATGGAGTTTGAGAATCTCCATAACAATTTGTAACTATAGGGTATGGAAATTTGTGGTTCATATAGTTTTCAACAAACTAGAGTCTGAGAAGGATTTTTCATGGCCATAGTGTCAAACTCAATATAGTTTTGAGAAAGAATAGGTGCTAGATGTAGAACAAATGACTAAGACTTTTATGGAAGACTCAGAGGGCTCAGATAGCTCAGGCTTTTTTTTTTTTTGGGTAATTTTTTCCTATTTTCTAGTCTAATTTCATGCACGATGCGAATTAGAATTTTAGATATTTCCTAGCCGCCTTAATTAGGAATGCTGTTGATAGTCTCAGGTCTTCTTTATTGAATGCAAATCCTTTATACTACTTTTTGTATACCACTTTATGTTTTATCCATCACTACTTACCATGTGTAGGATTACTTTTTATTTTAAACTTCGGTTATTTAAAAGGAAAGTAAAATCAAAATATGACAAGTAGTGATTAGTGAAACATAAATCATCGAATGGTACATAAAACATAATACTGAGGATTTGTATTATCTTTTATCTATTTAAGAGTATTTGTAGTGTAGCCTATAAGATAATTCAGAGTTTCAATTCAATAAATTTTTTTTGAGACTTTTCTCCTGCATTTTCTAGTGGTTTTCGGAACTTTCCTTATAAAATTCAAGGAACCCAACCTTGGCCCTGCCTTCAAATTTATTACTCACCAACCATAAATCTTGTAACATTAAGATGTTGAAAGCTAGACAGGGGTGTTATCCTTCTTGTCTGAAAATTCAGATATCAATCATGTTCCTTACCAACTCCCATGTCGTCCGAGGTGGATAAGTAAGGTAGTGCTAGTTATATTATCAACAACACCATACCTCAAGCTCATAGAATGACAGGGCAAGGTCCATTAGGAGTTTTTTGTTCTTCTTTGTTTGTATTTTATTTTATATTTATCAAGAAAAATGGTATGGAAAATTCTAGCTTTCAAAGACCTTACTCAGACGAAAATTCTTGACAAATACATTTTCATCCAACTTAATCATCAGAGCATCTAAGATCAATTTCTTACTATTGATCATGGGTATTGTGAGTAGGCCTTACTTGTCTTGCGGGGTTTGCACAGAGGAGCTCGGCCCAAGGAGAATTCGTTAAGTTAGGATCTGTTTGTGGATCCATCTAAAATTTCCCCCCTCACGTACGTGGTTATAAAATGTCTTTGATTCAAATCTTATATTTTACAGGAAAAAAAAAAAACTTAATAATTTGGTGAATATATATATATAGTTCTAGGAATATGAAATACGATATATATTTTTTTCCCTTTCTAAATCTAGCACTTTTATTTTTATTTTTTCATATGGCAAGATACAGTACTTCTCATGAAAGTCTAGACTAGAAGCAATAAAGCATTACAAAGCTAGAAAGCATAGATACGAACATAGCAATACGAGAAATTTTTGAAAATTATAACATGAAACGGCCGATACGATACCAGTATAATATGGATACAATATAGATATGATATGAATATAGCATCTTAAATGAAATGTCAATAATTCTTAGCTACAAAGTATAAACAAAGAGGCACTGGGCTTCGATCACTAGTCACTAGTACAGTTTATTGTAATGAAACTAAACAGTAGTATTAATTCCTAGGCTTTAGAATTGCTTGCATGGGATAGAGTTTGTGAGTAGTGAGTCCAAGAGTATCCACGTTTTCCACCTCTCCATCTTTCAGCCTCCACTCAAATTCCTGTACTAACCTACCAATTGATGTGCACGCTATTAACGATGCCTGAAGTGAACCTGCACATACTCTCTTTCCACTTCCAAATGACATCGTCTTGTACATATCCATTGGATCGTATTTCTTATCAAGAAACCTCTCTGGCTTCCACTCTTCAGGGGTTTCCCATTGATTCTTGTCCATGTTACACCCGTATATGTTTACAGCAATCTGTGCAACATTGGTCCAAATCAAATTTTGCTGGCAGAGATAATAACAAGTGATGAAATCTCATGGACAGATACAAGATAAAATAAGAAAACAATCAACCTCAGTCCCTGCAGGAACATAGTACCCTCCTATTTGGGTGTCTTCATGTGCGTATCGCAAAGGTACTAATGGACTTGGACTGTGCTTCCTTAGAGTTTCATGGAAAACAGCACTCAAGTATGGAAGCTTAGACAAGTGTTCCTCAGTAATCTTGTCAGTCCCACAAACATTTTGGATTTCCTGATAAAGACGATCCTGTTGCATGTACAATATTCGGTATTAAATAGTACTAAAACAGCAAAATTATATTCAAACCTTAATACCAAAATTGTGATTGACATTAATTACCTGCTGGTTTGGACATTTAGCAAGTTCATACATGGCCCATTCTGTTGTAACGACAGTAGTATCTGCTGTCTCGATGATAGTTTCCCATGCCAAAATGCTAATTTGCTTTTCCGTAAGTGTCTTTACTTCAGATAACAAGTAATTGAGATAACAATTTTCTCCCTGTTCCAAATCCAAGGTGAGTTACAATACTAACTGTAAGAAACTTCATAGTAATTTTGCACATTAAGATCAATAGGGACGCTACTTTTTTCACAACATGTTCCATAACTTGATAATGCAATGAGTTGTGATTGGAGCAACGTCAATAACACATGACTTTATTACTGATATCATGTTTATTATGCACTAATCACAACACGCCATGCATATAATTAGTTATGAAAAATTATATCCTAAGGCTAATTGAAAAACATTACCTTTCCTGAAGCAATGCGCTTCTTCTGCTCCTTGACAATGGAATTCATCACTGCTTGTCTGCGGGAAGCCAAACTCTGAATTTTCATTTCAAAGCTCTTATTTGGAATCCATTTTAGATATGGGAAGAAATCTCTCCAATCAACCTCAATCGCACCCTTTAACATGTCAGACACTAGAACGTTAAATATCTCTTCTCTTGACAAAGTGGTTCCAAGCTCTTCCACAAAAAGTGATTCCACATCATATCCCAAAGCCTACAAGCCACAACAACAACAAATCTTAAGTCACTCTTATTAATAAGCACATATTTAATATTAAACCAAAATGAAGAAACTCACTTGTTTCATTGCCAGTCCAAAAAGTTCAGACTCAAATATTTTCCTGAAATTCACAGCTTGAAGAGGAGAGTTCTTTATATGAGCATGTAATTTGTTCGAAACATTTTCTATCAGAGTGTCTCTGTGGATTCGATGTCGCTTCTGAAAAGCAAATGGATATTTTTATTAGACAAATTTTTGGCATAGTAGATAATGTGATGGAGGGTACATATAGGTGGACGAAATTATACGAGCCAACCTGTGCATTAGCTCCCAGAAGCTCTGCGATTATATATTTCTTTACCATCTTGTGAAACTCATTGTAGTCACTTGTTGCAACCATAGATTTATTACTGGTGAGAAGCTCTAGGGCCTTTGATAACTTTCTTGTTGAGATGGATGAAAATCTGGTCACCATAGCCTGACACACAACCAGAAAAATTAAATTCCGTGTATATTATTATCATCCAGTATTTGCATGAGAATGTTGATGGTAAAGCAAGAAAATTTAACAAATGGAACATCTTTATAATTAACTTATGGCCTGTAGAGTCCTTAATGCATTGATCCAATAAATTCAAGGACTTTAGTGGTTCTCATGGACATTCGAGTACTTAAAGAAAAACAACAAATTAAGAGGAACTGAAATATTTTTGCTTGTTCATGAATCCAAAAAGGGATTCTAGTACTGCGAAAATAAACATGGTTAATCTTAGTAAAGCAAAAGGTGGTGCCTAAAATATACAAGATAACTCTCAGCATATATAGGACTATTTCTGATATACTGAAACCAAACTAGGTTCTATCTTAATTTATATGGCCAGCTCATATTAATTTCACTCAACTATTAAACTTTTGCTGAATACTTATCTTTGAACTTATAAAGCATAAGATCGATCTCATGGTACTTTATTAGGACTTACATAGTCAATGTGTTGAAATCAGGGAGTGAATAATGCCTGGTAGACATAAAATAATTTCTGAATAGAAGAGTTTGAACATTACCTAGTTCTGACTTGGTTTACAATTCCAAACCTCTTAAGGGGGGCTATTTGAATAAACCCATATTTTACTAGTTTAATAACTAATAAGTCTAACGACACAATAATTTTCAAAATTGTTGAGGTAGTTGATTGTGATTGACATTAAATAACAATAATATTAATGGTGATTAGTTATGTTGTACCATTCACAAGCTGTCACTTCAATTAGTTATGAAATAAGTTGTGCATGTAACATTGTTGAGCAAGGTTGGAACTAAGAGCTCATTTGGTAGCAGAGTTTAAACCACAATTTTCAATACTTAAGTGTTGAACTATGATAATAGTGTCTTATAACTCAATGACATTGCTTATTGCGGAACTAGACTTCAAATGCCCCCACTTTTTCCTTTTTGTTTTTTTTTGTTTTTTTGTTTTTGTTTTGTTTTGTTTTGGTTATTGTTGTAATAAGTTGCAACTATCATTTCTTTCATTTAAACAGGACGCCAATAAGGCGATTAACATTTTTATTCATAAGTCCAACAAGGCCTGCCACCATCAATAATTGGGTTAACTTTCATTCATGGCTACCCAACCCGCCAACCTATTTTGACGGGCCTAACTACAATATTAATTAATTTGTATCCTATTGGAATCTCATGACTTTTTTTTACAAGCAATTAGGCCGGTATGTTGGTTTGTATTTTTTAGAAATGTGTGTGTAAAAAAGTGTGTGAATATACGAGTAATGTTGTTTAAAAATTGAAAATATGTGTTTAAACACATGTACCAAATGAATCCTTAGTTTCACATTATTTTAAAAAATTGTAATTTATGGTATATCATTTGTTTTCTTCAAAATTTTAAATAATTATTTGATTTGGTATTTACACACGCTGCAAACGTGTTCATGGGCTGTTAAAAGAAATCAGAAAAGTTCTGTGTTTTGCAACAATGCATTATTGATAGTTTTAAAATTAGATGTAGATAACTAGTTAAGAGAGATGAGGCAATTGAAAATATATAGAAAAAATATATTAAGTGTGCATTTGGCAACACTTATTTTTGCCAACTTATTTTACTATTCAGTTTATTTTTGGTACTATTTATGGGTCTCACGATACTTTTTAGTACTATTCATGGCCCCATTGTATTATTTCAGCTAACTTTTACTTTTATTTACAGTACTTTCAGTAAAGAGTTTTCATTTTCAGTAAAATAAGCGGATCCCAAATAAACCCTAAATAATAGTTTTAAAATTAGATGTAGATAACTAGTTAAGAGAGATGAGGCAATTGAAAATATATAGAAAAAATATATTAAGTGTGCATTTGGCAACACTTATTTTTGCCAACTTATTTTACTATTCAGTTTATTTTTGGTACTATTTATGGGTCTCACGATACTTTTTAGTACTATTCATGGCCCCATTGTATTATTTCAGCTAACTTTTACTTTTATTTACAGTACTTTCAGTAAAGAGTTTTCATTTTCAGTAAAATAAGCGGATCCCAAATAAACCCTAAATGACAAAGGAAATGAGGAATGTTTGGATAGGTTGTAATTTAATGAAAATATCACATGCAAAAACTTTTAAGATTTTTGAATATATTCTTGGACTATTTTAAGCTTATGTAGATTTTTTTAAAATTTGCATTTTCTACTAAACAAGGTTGTTTGTATTGAACTTACAATACTTGACCTACTTGTTTCGATATTAATATTTTTTAGAAAATAAATAATTTTTTAAAAAGAATTTTATAGAAAATTACTTTATTTTTCTATATTTGATAACAACCTTAAAATGAGTTGAAAAACTGCCATTTGAAAAAAGTGAAAAATATTTGTGAGAGAGTTAAAGAGGAATTGCATCCTCACCCAATTGCAGTAGATGTCAATCCAGGCGTGGAAGGAGGATGAATTTCAAATCACAGACATCAAACACCACGTAATGTATCACTATCTGTGGGCACTTATATAATTTGAAACCAAAAATTTGTTAGGGGTCCATATCTTACCTAATGTATCAACCTTTGTTCCAAATGTCCAAAATTAATAATAGATAATGAAAAAAAAAAAAAAAACCTAGAAAATGAAGAAGATTGGTTTGCACAAAGGTTAAGTGGGTGGAGGTCAAACTAGGAAGTTAATTAACCGATTATAAGCGATGGACCATAACTTTCATATAAATTTATTTCTTCTTATTAACTTTTTTCAACTTTTTAAAAACCATACCATCTGCCACAATTTGACAACACGTGCTGCTCTGAAGCTAAACTGCAAACCATCACTTCAACCTAGATTACCGCTACAATCACAAATGAGAGTTGTTACTTTTTTTTATTGATTCAGGTAGATGGAGGGGCATACAAAACAATGAGCATGTAAGGAGGCAAAAAAAAAGTGATCTGGGCGTACAAAAGAAGAAAAAGGCAAAAAATAAAAAATAAAAAAGAAAAAGAAAAAAAGTAGTACTATAAATAGTAATTTAAAAAATGATAATAAAAAAAAAGAAAAAAAAAGGTAAAATGCAAAACGGCTATCTAAATTTCTTTAAATTTCATTTTAATTTTTTAATTTTGCTTTTATTTATTTTAGTCTTTTAACTTTTAAGTTTATTTAATTAAGATTTTTTTATCAACTTTTGTTATATGTTATGGTTAATTTTTCAATTTTATAAATTTTTCTTCAAATTTTTTAAATTAAAAAAATTTTAATTAATGATTGAAAATATTTTCCATTTTTTTTTAAATTTTAAAAAAAGTTAATGGAAATGTTTTAATTAAATAAATTTAAAACTTAAAGAACTAAAATGAATGAAAACAAAATTGGAGAATTGAAATGAAATTTAAAAAAATTAGAAAGTCAGTTTTGCATTTTAACAAAGAAAAAAGAAAAGAAGAGGCAGACAAAACAAAATGGTAAAGAAGCACTGAAGCAGTAGCAGAAAAGAAACGTAGTGCCAATCCGCAGCACGGTGGCTGACTTCATTGTTGTAAAGTTTTTTTTTTTGAGAAACAATTGTTGTAAAGTTGGGTGTGGTATTATGGTTCAAGCCATTACTTCACTATTAGACTGAGAGTTTTCTTATGAAGTTAGTTTTGGGTGTTTGACATTCAAATCCAAATAATATATATATGAGAGTAAATTGAATAAGGACGGGGAGTAAACCCTTTAGTTTATACTAGCCAATAAGGACATTCTACATTAGATTTTTACTTAAAATTTATTGTAAAATCAATACATCATAATACACCTAATATCATCTTAAAAAAAAAAAAAACCTATTTCACTGATCTCGCTGCTTCTGTACAGTACTTTGGGCAATAACTTGATTCCTGTGTCATCTAGATAGCTGAATATATCAACATTTTTCTTCAATTTTAATGCTAGAGAGAAATATCCAAACTCATTAAATCCACTTGCATTCTCACAGCCGTGAACCACACTTTCTTAATTTTTATTCTTTTCTTTGATTTATATCCAAAGAGAAAGAGAATTCATTTAAGAAAACAACAAAGTCAAAAAGAAAGAGTAACAATCAAAATCGTTTTTCTATCAGTTGATTCCATCTTGAGGAACCAAGGCAACAAACTAAAATTGTTCTTCTGTCAATGGAGGTGAAGCGCGATGTCAGTGGAAGGTAATTGAGGTGAAGCTCAGCAACGAAGACGGAGAAATATGAAATAGGGTTTTTTTTTAGATGTTATTAGGTGTATTAAGATGTATTAATTTTACAATAAGTTTAAGTAAAAGTTAGATGTGACATGTCTTTATTGGTTGGTGTAAATCAAAGAGTTTACACTCGTCTTTATTGAATTTAATCTCATATATATATATATATATACACACATGATTAATTACACACTAATGATTTTATTACTGGTCAAAGTCAAACCGAGCTTGTGAAGGGGGATGAATGCAATTGGATTTCTATGGGGTTATGATTGAGAGCTTTTTCTATCCACAAACGAATCCATTTAACCCAGCCCACCAGTTTCCCTACTAGTGTCGATACTTTTGTCACTTCAAAAGGTGGTTGTCTTTTTCTTTAATCTCAAATAATCCATCAAAGTGCCATTGAAGTGGAGTGCACTAAAATAAAGGCCTAGTGAGGTGTACTGGTCCTTAGAGAACTAGAAAGAGTTAAAAAAGAAATTGGTAATTGTTTTCTCACACTCGTTAATAACAATTTTTTATAAGAGCGTTTGACATTAATTCTTGTTTACAATATGAAATAATCTTATTTATAATATGAAATAATTGATGTGTACGTATCATGTATAATAAGAAGTACTTGTAGAGTGTGAGGGGCAAAGGTCGTGGTTTACCTCTCTAAAAGAGAGTTTTACACACATATAAACTTAAATTATGTTAGAGTAAAAATTTTATATTGTATATAAAAAAAGAAATGTATGGGAATCAACTATGAAAGAATTGTAATAGTACCTCTTTGGCAACATGGGTGGAATTGAGGACAACCATAGTGGAAGCACCAGTTCTGATGGAATAGATTGGTCCATGTATCTTAGCCCACCTTAAGAACGTCTTGTAAGGTTTCTTCTCCTTCAGTTGCAGCAAATTTCCTACCACTGGCAGCCCTGGAACCACTGCATACACCACCCAATGTTCCCAAAATCCATTACTGAATTCCCAAAATGAAAAACCAACTGGCCCATATCAAGATTCAAAATGAAAAACCAATCAAACCCAAAAGAAAAGAAAAAAGGATCTTTTTGACAATTAAATAATAGTTGTAACAATAAGATACGTAAAATTAAACTTTGGATATCTTTATTAGAAACATCAAAAATGCTAATTAAGCTACAAAGTTAAGTTATTGGCAAAAGAAAAAGAAAGGATTTAAGGCACTAGAAGAAGTACCTGGAACAGGAGGGAGTTTGGAATATTCATTCTTCTTGGTTGAACGAAATCCTCGCATGAAGAAGAAGGAAATAAGCAAAGAGAGACCACCAACAGCAAAAGAGGTTGCAAAGGGCGTTGCTTGGAAATCTTGAAGAAAATGAGTTATGTTGGCCATTGATTTTGCAGTTCGATAGAGAAAGGATTGTATCACTGTTTATGAGATACTTTCTAGTTTCAACCTGCAGTATACATTATATATAGAGTGGAACACACCTTAGTTGTACAACACACCTTAGTTCCATATTAATTTGGAAGATCACTGCACACTCTTAGTGCGATGGCCACTCCACAAGTATAAGTACTTGTAGAGTATGAGAGGTAAGAGCAGGGTTTAAGTCTTCAAAAGGGAGACTCGCACATATATATACTTAGATTAAACTAGGGTTGAATTTTATCTTGTATATATATATATATATAAATAATAATAATAAAAAAAAGGGAAGGACCACATGAAAAATTAATACTTTTAAAATCAATAAATTATTAAAATGATTGTAATATATATATATATATATGCTAGTCTCTACACACGCGTTGTGCGTTCTCAGAGACTTTTTTATTTTTTTATTTTTTAAAATCTTGAACATACAAAGAATCAAGCCAAAAAAAAAAAAAAAAAATCTAAACTCACATCCTAAAATTTACTTGAATCCTAATAGCTAAAATGAAATACATTGTGTTTGTTTGTTTAGATCCCTTAAAAACAGATTAATTTAACCCAATGAATTAGCCAAGTATTTACTTAGGTTAATTATGAGATCTAAGTTAAACACATGCAAACATATTACATTTAAGGAAATATGTTAACTAATGCTTTAAAGAAAATAATTTTTAAATTTTTTATGAAAAGTAAAAACTAATGTTCTAAGGGAATTCGTTAACGGAATTTTAAATTTAAATCCTATAATTTAGGTAAAATTTCAAATTAAACTTTATACTTTTAAAAATAGTAGATTTAATCTTATAATTTAGTAAGATTTTAAATTAAACACTATATTGTAATAAGTTAAAAATTAAAATCCAAACTTTTAAATCTGTTTCAAATCAAACATATTTTTCACTCTTTATCTAGTTAGCTACATAATTTAAGATTTGAATAGAAATATTATTTGAGTATAAACCACTCTTAAGAAATATGATATAAGTTTGGTAAAACCCAAATTAATATAACTTTTGTGAAATATATAAGTTAACAACGAGAATGAGAAAATTGAAAAGCCTAAATTGTAATGCCTACTTTGCCAAGCTTTCTTTATCGAATAAAAACACAAGTACATAGCAAATTACAAGCCTAACAAGTAACAACTACTTGATTTGCCTACATCTCTAGATAGGAGCCTCTTGATAGAGATATGAAATTTTCTATTGTGTGTTCTCTTTGTGATGTTCATGGACCTTTTTCCTTGTATAATGCATCTTCTATTTATAGAGATGAATGGTAGTTATTTTTAGCCTATAACTACCCTATGAATCTACGAAGGGGATGGTTTCTGTAGTACTTAATGACCATTCTTCCCTTATAATTACAAGTGTCGTCTTCTTGTCAAACATCTTCCACATAACATAAATAACTATTAAAATTTATTTTCATATGAATGAATATATTTAAAAGTATGGTTTAGTTTGTAGCTTAAAAAATTATATGGAGTTTGAGAATCTCCATAACAATTTGTAACTATAAGGTATGGAAATTTGTGGTTCATATAGTTTTGAGAAAGAATAGGTGCTAGATGTAGAACTTACTCAGACTATTATGGAATAGAGGGCTCAAATAAGTCAGATCTTTTTCTTGTAATTTTTTTCTATTTTCTAGTCTAATTTCATGTGCGATGCGATTTAGAATTTTAGATATTTCCTAGCCGCCTTAAATAGAAATGTTGTTGATAGTCTCAGGTCTCCTTTATTAAATGCAAATAATTTGTATTACTTTTGGTGTACTACTTTATGTTTTATCAATCACTACTTATCATGTATATGATTACTTTCAATTTTAAACTTCGGTTATTTATAAGGAAAGTAAAATCAAAACATGACAAGTAGTAATTAGTGGAATATAGAGTGGTACACAAAAAGTGATTGAGATGATTTGTATTATCTTTTATCTATTTAAGAGTATTTGTAGCATGGGCTATAAGATAATTCAGAGTTTCAATTCAATAAAAAAAATTTGAGAATTTTCTTCTGCATTTTCTAGTGGTTTTCGAAACTTTCCTTATAAAATTCAAGGAACCCAAACTTGGCCCTGCCTTTAAATTTATTACTCACCAACCATAAATCTTGTAACATTAAGATGTTGAAAGCTAGACAGGGGTGTTATCCTTGTTGTCTGAAAATTCAGATATCAATCATGTCCCTTACCAACTCCCATGCCATCCAAGGTGGATAAGTAAGGTAGGGCTAGTTATAGGGTTCGTTTGGATATAATTTATTGTTGCTGAAAATTGATTGTTGCTGAAAACACTATAGCAAAATAATTTTTAAATGTATAAATAGTATTGTGGGACCCATTTTAAATATTTTTTAATGCGTAAACAGTGCATAAACAGTGCTTTTGTCTCTAAAAAGTCAATAACTCCGGTGTAAAATAATAATAATGAAAACACAGCTTACAAAATGCAACGCAAGATTGAGCACAATCCAAACCCTCACATATTATCAAGACCACCATACCTCAAGCTCATAGAATGACAGGGCAAGTCCCATTAGGAGTTTTTGTTCTTCTTTGTTTGTATTTTATTTTATATTTATCAAGAAAAATGGTATGAAAAATTCTAGCTTTCAAAGACCTTACTCAGACAAAAAATCTTGACAAATACATTTTCACATAACTTAATCATCGGAGCATCTAAGATCAATTTCTTCCTATTGATCATGGGTATTGTGAGTAGACCTTACTTGTCTTGTGGGGTTTGCACAAAGGAGCTCAGCTCGGCCCAAGAGAATTCGTTAAGTTAGGATCTGTTTGTGGATCCATCTAAATTTTCCCCCCTCACATGCGTAGTTATAAAATGTCTTTGATTCAAATCTTATCATTTACGGGAAAAAAAAAAAAACTTAATAATTTGGTGAATATATATATATATATATAT
>NW_027070093.1:83289-159797 GCF_002906115.3 Quercus suber
AAAAAAAAAAAAAAAAATCTAAACTCACATCCTAAAATTTACTTGAATCCTAATAGCTAAAATGAAATACATTGTGTTTGTTTGTTTAGATCCCTTAAAAACAGATTAATTTAACCCAATGAATTAGCCAAGTATTTACTTAGGTTAATTATGAGATCTAAGTTAAACACATGCAAACATATTACATTTAAGGAAATATGTTAACTAATGCTTTAAAGAAAATAATTTTTAAATTTTTTATGAAAAGTAAAAACTAATGTTCTAAGGGAATTCGTTAACGGAATTTTAAATTTAAATCCTATAATTTAGGTAAAATTTCAAATTAAACTTTATACTTTTAAAAATAGTAGATTTAATCTTATAATTTAGTAAGATTTTAAATTAAACACTATATTGTAATAAGTTAAAAATTAAAATCCAAACTTTTAAATCTGTTTCAAATCAAACATATTTTTCACTCTTTATCTAGTTAGCTACATAATTTAAGATTTGAATAGAAATATTATTTGAGTATAAACCACTCTTAAGAAATATGATATAAGTTTGGTAAAACCCAAATTAATATAACTTTTGTGAAATATATAAGTTAACAACGAGAATGAGAAAATTGAAAAGCCTAAATTGTAATGCCTACTTTGCCAAGCTTTCTTTATCGAATAAAAACACAAGTACATAGCAAATTACAAGCCTAACAAGTAACAACTACTTGATTTGCCTACATCTCTAGATAGGAGCCTCTTGATAGAGATATGAAATTTTCTATTGTGTGTTCTCTTTGTGATGATCATGGACCTTTTTCCTTGTATAATGCATCTTCTATTTATAGAGATGAATGGTAGTTATTTTTAGCCTATAACTACCCTATGAATCTACGAAGGGGATGGTTTCTGTAGTACTTAATGACCATTCTTCCCTTATAATTACAAGTGTCGTCTTCTTGTCAAACATCTTCCACATAACATAAATAACTATTAAAATTTATTTTCATATGAATGAATATATTTAAAAGTATGGTTTAGTTTGTAGCTTACAAAATTATATGGAGTTTGAGAATCTCCATAACAATTTGTAACTATAAGGTATGGAAATTTGTGGTTCATATAGTTTTGAGAAAGAATAGGTGCTAGATGTAGAACTTACTCAGACTATTATGGAATAGAGGGCTCAAATAAGTCAGATCTTTTTCTTGTAATTTTTTTCTATTTTCTAGTCTAATTTCATGTGCTATGCGATTTAGAATTTTAGATATTTCCTAGCCGCCTTAAATAGAAATGTTGTTGATAGTCTCAGGTCTCCTTTATTAAATGCAAATAATTTGTATTACTTTTTGTGTACTATTTTATGTTTTATCAATCACTACTTATCATGTATATGATTACTTTCAATTTTAAACTTCGGTTATTTATAAGGAAAGTAAAATCAAAACATGACAAGTAGTAATTAGTGAAATATAGAGTGGTACACAAAAAGTGATTGAGATGATTTGTATTATCTTTTATCTATTTAAGAGTATTTGTAGCATGGGCTATAAGATAATTCAGAGTTTCAATTCAATAAAAAAAATTTGAGACTTTTCTTCTGCATTTTCTAGTGGTTTTCGAAACTTTCCTTATAAAATTCAAGGAACCCAAACTTGGCCCTGCCTTTAAATTTATTACTCACCAACCATAAATCTTGTAACATTAAGATGTTGAAAGCTAGACAGGGGTGTTATCCTTGTTGTCTGAAAATTCAGATATCAATCATGTCCCTTACCAACTCCCATGCCATCCAAGGAGGATAAGTAAGGTAGGGCTAGTTATAGGGTTCGTTTGGATATAATTTATTGTTGCTGAAAATACTGTAGCAAAATAATTTTTAAATGTATGAATAGTATTGTGGGACCCATTTTAAATATTTTTTAATGCGTAAACAGTGCTTTTGTCTCTAAAAAGTCAATAACTCCGGCGTAAAAAAAAAATAATAATAATAATGAAAACACAGCTTACAAAATGCAACGCAAGATTGAGCACAATCCAAACCCTCACATATTATCAAGACCACCATACCTCAAGCTCATAGAATGACAGGGCAAGTCCCATTAGGAGTTTTTGTTCTTCTTTGTTTGTATTTTATTTTATATTTATCAAGAAAAATGGTATGAAAAATTCTAGCTTTCAAAGACCTTACTCAGACAAAAAATCTTGACAAATACATTTTCACATAACTTAATCATCGGAGCATCTAAGATCAATTTCTTCCTATTGATCATGGGTATTGTGAGTAGACCTTACTTGTCTTGTGGGGTTTGCACAAAGGAGCTCAGCTCGGCCCAAGAGAATTCGTTAAGTTAGGATCTGTTTGTGGATCCATCTAAATTTTCCCCCCTCACATGCGTAGTTATAAAATGTCTTTGATTCAAATCTTATCATTTACGGGGAAAAAAAAAAAAAAAACTTAATAATTTGGTGAATATATATATATATATATATTGTTGTAGGAATATGAAATACAATATTTTTTTTCCCTTTCAAAATCTAGCTTTTTTATTTTTATTTTTTCATATGGCAAGATATAGTACTGTTCAAGAAAGTTTAGACTAAAAGCAGTAAAGCACTACAAAGCTAGGAAGCATGGATACGAACACAGGTACAACACAATTGTTGAGGACCCTTTTTTTGGCCCACGTGGCATTACTTCATTGGCAACGCATGACACATCAACATATTATTGATTTTTTGGATAAATCTATTTAAAACCCAAAATAAGCTCATATCTCATTCAATTACATGGATTGAGCTCACATGGCCCGCGAGATCCTTACTTCAAGAGGCGGATTCATGGTCCATATCTCCTTTTCACCAATTGGGATCATAATCCCACAACATTATCAACATCAACATATGGATCGGGCTTAAGCAATGAATAAAAATTCACAGCCCATATTACATCTCTTACACTCATGGCAAGCGGCTTCTTTAACATGAGCCCCTATTTACACAAAATGACAACAAAACCGGAGGTATATCATCTCATCTTTGGCTTATGATCCAAGCTCATAAGTCTCTTTGGAAAAATTTTGGAGTTGTGGTTTGGAGAGCCAAGAGGTATGTTTAGTAAAACTCCAGTGATTTAAAGTTGATAAAAGAGACATGTTGCTTGGCATGTCTTCTCCAACTCCCTAAACTCTAACGAGTCCGTGTGTAACGGGTAACATATGGTAAGCATCTCTTATCACGTAGCACTTTAAATGATAAAATTTCCCATTGCTATTTTCCTAAAACTTAACTTTCATCATGTAACAAATACTCAATATCCATAGTCATCTAACTGCTAGGAAAATAACTGTTCATTCAATCCTCAGTTGTTGCTATACAAATTTAGAAACTTCATTATATTATTCTACATAAACTACATTACTTCTTTCAGCTAAAATACAGCTCAAACACATGGTCTAATTTGATTGGCTATCTTTTATCTCTCTCTATACAAAATATTTATGATAGCTCTCATAACCCAGTCTGCTATCTTCACAAGACCCACACCCAACTCAACCCGCTATAAAAAAAAAATTTTGTGACCCAACCCAACCCACCAAGCCTTAAAAACCACCCCAATCCGGCGGGTTGGGTTGGGTCGGATTTGGCGGATCGGTGGGTTTTCTGCACACCCCTAACTGTAAGAAACTTCGTAGTAATTTTGCACATTAAGATCAATAGGGACACTACTTTTTTCACAACATTTTCCATAACTTTATAATGCAGTGAGTTGTGATTGGAGCAACATCAATATCACATGACTTTATTACTAATATCATGTTTATTATGCACCAATCACAACACGCCATGCATATAATTAATTATGAAAAATTATGTCCTAAGGCTAATTGAAAAACATTACCTTTCCTGAAGCAATGCGCTTCTTCTGCTCCTTGACAATGGAATTCATCACTGCTTGTCTGCGGGAAGCCAAACTCTGAATTTTCATTTCAAAGCTCTTATTTGGAATCCATTTTAGATATGGGAAGAAATCTCTCCAATCAACCTCAATCGCACCCTTTAACATGTCAGACACTAGAACGTTAAATATCTCTTCTCTTGACAAAGTGGTTCCAAGCTCTTCCACAAAAAGTGATCCCACATCATATCCCAAAGCCTACAAGCCACAACCACAACAAATCTTAAGTCACTCTTATTAATAAGCACATATTTAATATTAAACCAAAATGAAGAAACTCACTTGTTTCATTGCCAGTCCAAAAAGTTCAGACTCAAATATTTTCCTGAAATTCACAGCTTGAAGAGGAGAGTTCTTTATATGAGCATGTAATTTGTTCGAAACATTTTCTATCAGAGTGTCTCTGTGGATTCGATGTCGCTTCTGAAAAGCAAATGGATATTTTTATTAGACATATTTTTGGCATAGTAGATAATGTGATGGAGGGTACATATAGGTGGACGAAATTATACGAGCCAACCTGTGCATTAGCTCCCAGAAGCTCTGCGATTATATATTTCTTTACCATCTTGTGAAACTCATTGTAGTCACTTGTTGCAACCATAGATTTATTACTGGTGAGAAGCTCTAGGGCCTTTGATAACTTTCTTGTTGAGATGGATGAAAATCTGGTCACCATAGCCTGACACACAACCAGAAAAATTAAATTCCGTGTATATTATTATCATCCAGTATTTGCATGAGAATGTTGATGGTAAAGCAAGAAAATTTAACAAATGGAACATCTTTATAATTAACTTATGGCCTGTAGAGTCCTTAATGCATTGATCCAATAAATTCAAGGACTTTAGTGGTTCTCATGGACATTCGAGTACTTAAAGAAAAACAACAAATTAAGAGGAACTGAAATATTTTTGCTTGTTCATGAATCCAAAAAGGGATTCTAGTACTGCGAAAATAAACATGGTTAATCTTAGTAAAGCAAAAGGTGGTGCCTAAAATATACAAGATAACTCTCAGCATATATAGGACTATTTCTGATATACTGAAACCAAACTAGGTTCTATCTTAATTTATATGGCCAGCTCATATTAATTTCACTCAACTATTAAACTTTTGCTGAATACTTATCTTTGAACTTATAAAGCATAAGATCGATCTCATGGTACTTTATTAGGACTTACATAGTCAATGTGTTGAAATCAGGGAGTGAATAATGCCTGGTAGACATAAAATAATTTCTGAATAGAAGAGTTTGAACATTACCTAGTTCTGACTTGGATTCCAATTCCAAACCTCTTAAGGGGGCCGGGGCTATTTGAATAATCCCATATTTTACTAGTTTAATAACTAATAAGTCTAACGACACAATAATTTTCAAAATTGTTGAGATAGGTGATTGTGATTGACATTAAATAACAATAATTTCAATGGTGATTAGTTATGTTGCACCATTCACAAGCTGTCACTTCAATTAGTTATGAAATAAGTTGTGTATGTAGCATTGTTGAGGAAGGCTTGAACTAAGAGCTCATTTGGTAGCAAAGTTTAAACCACAATTTTCAATACTTAAGTGCTGAAAACTGTGATAATAGTATCTTATAACTCAATGGCATTGCTTATTGCGGGAACTAGACTTCAAATGCCCCCACCTTTTTTTTCTTTTGTTGTTGTTGTCATTGTAAGTTGCAACTATCATTTCTTTCATTTAAACAGGACGCCAATAAGGTGATTAACATTTTTATTTATAAGTCCAACATGGCCAGACACCATCAATAATTGGGTTAATGTTCATTCATGGCTACCCAACCCGCCAACCTATTTTGACGTGCCTAACTACAATATTAATTAATTTGTATCCTATTGGAATCTCATGACTTTTTTTTACAAGCAATTAGGCCTGTTTGGTAATATTATTTTAGTAACGTTGTTTGTATTTTTTAAAAATACGTGTTGATGAAAAAATGTGTAATGTTGTTTAAAAACTGAAAACATGTGTTTAAACATATATACCAAATGGACCTTAGTTTCCCATTATTTAAAAAAATGTAATTTATGGTATTTCATTTGTTTTCTTCAAAATTTTAAATAATTATTTGATTTGGTATTTACACACACTGCAAACGTGTTCATGGGCTCTTAAAAGAAATTAATCAGAAAAGTTCCGTGTTTTGCAACAATGCATTATTGATAGTTTTAAAATTAGATGTAGATAACTAGTTAAGAGAGATGAGGTAATTGAAAACATATAAAATATATATATATTAAGTGTGCGTTTGGCAACACTTATTTTTGTCAACTTATTTTACTATTCAACTTATTTTTGCTACTATTTATGGGTCCTATTGCACTTTTTGATACTATTTATGATTCTCATTATACTATTTCAGCTAACTTTTACCCTTATTTACAGTACTTTCAGTAAAAAAATTTCAATTTTAACAAAATAAGTGGATTCCAAACAGATTCTAAATGACAGGAAATAAGGAATGTTTGGATAGGTTGTAATTTAATAAAAAGACCACATGCAAATTTTTTTAAGAATTTTGAATATATTCTTGGACTATTTTAAGCTTATGTAGATTTTTTTTTAAAAATTTCATTTTCTAATAAACAAGGTTGTTTGTATTGAACTTACAATACTCGATCTACTTGTTTCAATATTAATATTTTTTTAAAAATGAATAATTTTAAAAAAATGAATTTTATAGAAATTTTTTTTTTCTATATTTGGTAATAACCTTAAATTGAGTTGAAAAACTATTATTTGAAAGAAGTGAAAAATATTTGTGAGAGAGTTAAGAGGAATTGTATCCTCTCCTAGTTGCACTAGATGTCAATCCAGGTGAAGAAAGAGGATGAATTTCAAATCACAGACGTCAAACACCATGTACCATCTCTTGACTCTTATAAAATTTGAAACCTAAAATTTGTTAGGGGTCCATATCTTACCTAATGTATCAACCTCTATTCCAAATGTCCAAAATTAATAATAGATATTGAAAAAAAAAAAAAAAAAAAAAAAAAAAAACCTAGAGGATGAAGAAGATTGGTTTGCACCAAGGTTAAGTGGGTGGGTGGAGGTTAAACTAGGAAGTTAATTAATCTATTATAAGCGATGGACCATAACTTTCATATAAATTTATTTCTTCTTATTAACTTTTTTCAACTTTTTAAAAATCATACCATCTGCCACAATTTGACAACACGTGCTGCTCTGAAGCTAAACTGTAAGCCGTCACTTTAACATAGATTACCGCTACAATCACAAATGAGGGTTGTTACTTTTTCTATTGATATTGATTCAGGTAGATGGAGGGGCACACAACACAATGAGCATGCAAGGAAGAAAAAAACAAGAAAAAAAAAAAAAAATCTGGGCGTACAAAACAAGAAAAAGGAAATAAATAAATAAATAAGAGGAAAGAAAGTAGTAATATAAAAAGTAAAATGTAAAACTATACTCTAAATTTATTCAGATTTTATTTCAGTTTTCTAATTTTGCTTTTATTCTTTCAGTTCTCTAATTTTTAAGTTTATTTAATTAAGATTTTTCTATTAACTTTTGTTATATGTTGTGGTTAATTTTTCAATTTTATAATTTTTTTTCTAAATTTTTTAAATTAAAAAAATTTTAATTAATGCTTGAAAAATATTTTTCATTTTTTTAATAAAAATTTTAATAACAGTTAACGGAAATGTCTTAATTGAATAAATCTGAAATTTAGAAGACTGAAATGAACGAAAGTAAAATTAGAGTACTGAAATGAAATCTGAAAAAAGTTAAAGGGTCAGTTTTGTATTTTAACCAAAAAAAAGAAAGAAAAGGAAAGGCAGACAAAACAAAATGGTAAAGAAGCACTGAAGCAGTAGCAGAAAAGAAACGTGGTGCCGATCGGCAACATGGTGGCTGACTTCATTGTTGTAAAGTTTTTATTCTTTATTTTTTATTTTTTATTTTTTTGAGAGAACTTTGTTGTAAAGTTGGGTATGATATTATGGGTCGAAGCCATTATTTCACTAATAAACTGAGAGTTTTCTTATGAAGTTAGTTTTGGGTCCAAATAATATATATATATATATATATACACGATTAATTACACACACTAATGGTTTTATTACTGGTCAAAGTCAAACCGAGCTTGTGAAAAGGTATGAATGCAATTGGATTTGTATGGGGTTATGATTGAGAGCTTTTTCTATCCACAAACGAATCCATTTAACCCAGCCCACCAGTTTCCCTGCTAGTGTTTGATACTTTTGTCACTTCAAAAGGTGGTTGTCTTTTTCTTTAATCTCAAATAATCCATCAAAGTGCCATTGAAGTGGACTGCACTAAAATAAAGGCCTAGTGAGGTGTACTGGTTTAGAGAACTAGAAAGAGTGAAAAAAGAAAGCGGTAATTGTTTTATCACATTTGTTAATAACAATTTTTTATAAGGGCGTTTGACATCAATTCTTGTTTATAATATGAAATAATTGATGTGATCATGTATAATAAGTAGTGCTTGTAAGGTATGAGGGGTAAGGGCTGGGATTCAAGTCTCTAAAAAGGAGCTTCACATACATATACACTTAAATTATAGTAGAATAGGAATTCTAACTTGTATAAAAAAAAAAAAAAAAGTGCATGAAAATCATCGATGAAAGAATAGTAATAGTACCTCCTTGGCAACATGGGTGGAATTGAGGACAACCATAGTGGAAGCACCAGTTCTGATGGAATAGATTGGTCCATGTATCTCAGCCCACCTTAAGAACGTCTTGTAAGGTTTCTTCTCCTTCAGTTGCAGCAAATTTCCTACCACTGGCAGCCCTGGAACCACTGCATGCACCACCCAATGTTCCCAAAATGAAAAACCAACTGGCCCAAATCAAGATTCAAAATGAAAAACCAATCAAACCCAAAAGAGAAGAAAATGGATCTTTTTGACAATTAAATAATAGTTATAACAATAAGATACGCAAAATTAAACTTTGGATATCTTTATTAGAAATATCAAAAGATGCTAATTAAGCTACAAAGTTAAGTTATTGGCAAAAGAAAAAGAAAGGATTTGAGGCACTAGATGAAGTACCTGGAACAGGAGGGAGTTTGGAATATTCATTCTTCTTGGTTAAACGAAATCCTCGTATGAAGAAGAAGGAAATAAGCAAAGAGAGACCACCAACAGCAAAAGAGGTTGCAAAGGGCGTTGCTTGGAAATCTTGAAGAAAATGAGTTATGTTGGCCATTGATTTTGCAGTTCGATAGAGAAAGGATTGAATCACTGTTTATGAGATGCTTTCTAGTTTCAACCTGCAGTATACATTATATATATAGTGGAACAAACCTTAGTTCCATATTAATTTGGAAACACCGCACTCACTTGATGTGATGGTCATTTCACAAGTACAACTTTGGGAATGTGAGGGGCAAGGGCTGGGGTTCAAGTCTCCAGGAGAGAGACTCACACATATATACACTTAGATTATGTTAGAGTAGAATTCTATCTTATATTAAAAAAAAAAAATGGAAGGACCACATGAAAAATTAATACATTTAAAATCAATAAATTATTAAAATGATTGTAATACACACACACACACATATATATATATATATATATATATTTATATGCTAGCCTCTACACACACATTGTGCATTCTCAGAGACTTTTTTTTTTTTTTTTTTTTAAATCTTGAACATACAAAGAATCAGGCCAAAAAAAAGGGAAAAAAAAAATCTCTTAACTCACATCCTAAAATTTACTTGAATCCTAATAGCTAAAATGAAATACATCGTGTTTGTTTGTTTAGATCCCTTAAAAACATATTAGATTAATTTAACTCAATGAATTTTAGCCAAGTATTTACTTAGGTTAATTATGAGATTTAAGTTAAACACATGCAAACATATTACTTGATGCAGAAAAGTAAAGAAGACAGTAATATGATGACTTAAAAAAACTAATAAAACCAACCATTTTAAGGTAGAAATCTAGGAAGGATTTAACCTAACTATTCTCAAGGTAAACAAATACACCATGATAGAATGGAACATTACAATAAATTTAAATCCTAAATATAAAACTACCTCATATAGAATTTACTAACACAACCACGTGCTGTTTCGACTCCACAGACTCTTCTATCTTGGATTTGCTGAACACAAACACCCACGTTTATGATTTTGAGATCCCACTCAAATGTTTCAAATCATTAGCAGTTGTTGATCTTATAGCAACAACTTTAGATCTACCAGTTCTAATGGTATGAAAATGATTTTTGGTATTGATTTTGAAAGGAGAAGGCATGGTACCTTTTAGATTTCATAAGAGCACCTCCAAAGTCATAACAAAACGTGTCTTAGAGTTTCCTCTATATACTAGGAGAATTAAATTTGAAACCCTAATCATTTAATGGGCTTAACAAGTTGATGGGCTTTAATTAAATTCTACAAAACCCATATTTCAATCGGTCGAACCTGGCATGTCTCGAATTCTTAAACTTGCAACTTCCTTTTTCTCGTATTTTAACTTGCAGCACTTTGAGTATTGTCTAATAAACCCTATAGACTTTAAGATTTATACCTAGACAAGTTTGTGCTCACGGTTTGCCAATTGTTCTAAACTTTTAAAACCTAACACATTGCAAACCATACTATAACAAATTTCCAATCTCCTATCATGTCTAGAATTCCTTAGCAAGACAAAGAATTTGAGTAATGTTGATAATACCAAACCGGGCCTGAATTTGGTCCTATAACTCTAACTAAGGCCATAGAAATAAAAGCTCCATCCTGCTAGGAAAACTCTCTGCATATCTTATTAACAAAAAGTCAAAAAATTTAAATGAACGTGTACATGAATAAATATATAGGTACGTATTCAAACTCAATATATCCTCAAAGCTATGTAGGAATTAAAAAAAAAAAAAAAAGAACAGTACAAGATTACTTGGAGAAATTGCTGAAAACATATATTATTATTTTTTCCCTATGTCATTGAGTAACTATTAAATATGTTGAGACTACTATGGATTTTTTTGTAAGAAGAGAAGAGATGAAGATGGTGAAATGTGGATTAAAAATTCTGGATAACATTAAAAATTTAAAAGAGAAAAAGAAGAAGAAAAACAATTACCAGGCACGCAAAACATAGGAGTGTGAGAAATCTTTTTTGTTTTCCAGTGTAAAATCCATTAGCTTTGTGGGGGAGTCTTATATAAGAAAAAAAAAAAAAAAAAAAAAAAAAAAACAAATTCAAAATAAAGAAAAGAACATTTCTCAATAATAATAATAATAATAATAATAATAAAAAAGAAGATATGAGAAGGAAAAAAAAATGTGTAAGATTAGGGACCAAGGAAACCGAAAAAATTTTATGAAAAAAATGCTAAATTTTAGGGAATAAAAAGATGAATGTGAAGGAAAAAAAAATCATAAATTTTAGAAGTTCTTTTTTTGAATTCAAAACGGAATCTATTATTTATTTGTTTAACATTTATGATCCTATTTCTAAGAGAAGTTACCTCTCAAATAGTAGTACAGATATAAATAGTAGTATATATATAGTAGTATAGATATTTATACTACTCTCTCTCTATATATATACACTACTACTGTATAGTAGTAGTATAGATATACTATATCTATACTACTATATATATATATATTTTGGAGAAGATATAACAAAGTAATGATTTTTAGTTTGTTAATTTTGATGTACTGCACGCCATATTAGTTTGTTAATTTATATTGCATGTTAAATTAAAATTAATACATTAAAAATAAAAAATAAAAATTATTGTTTTAAGAGACCTGACAAAATTGGAAAGGCTTTTACTGAAGATGAAGTGAGGAAAGCGTTGAAGCAAATGTACCCTCTCAAAGCTTCAGGACCTGACGGTATGCCTCCATTGTTTTATCAGCATTTCTGGCCAAATATTGGTGAGGTAGTAACTAAAACAATTCTTAATTTTCTCAATAATGGTTTATCACCTCCTAATTTTAATGAGACGCACATTGTTCTTATTCCAAAAATTAAAGAACCTAAAAGGGTATTTGACTATAAGCCTATTAGTCTTTGCAATGTGGTTTTTAGAATTACATCTAAGGTGATTGCAAATAGACTAAAGAAAATTTTGCCATCTATTATCAGTGACACTCAAAGTGCATTTGTGCATGGAAGGTTAATTACTGATAATGTTCTTGTGGCTTTTGAGGCTATGTATCACATAAATCAAAAGAGATGTGGGAAGAAAGGGGAGATGGCACTAAAATTATATATGAGTAAGGCCTATGATAGAATTGAATCGGTATGCCTGGAAAAAATAATGGAGAGATTGGGGTTTGAGGAAAAATGGAGAAAATTGATTATGCAGTGTGTTACATCTGTATCTTATTCAATTAGGATCAATGGGAAACCTAGGGGGCATATTGTACCAACAAGGGGAATAAGACAAGGAGATCCTTTATCACCCTATCTATTTCTCTTATGTGCTGAGGGTTTATCTGCTTTGATTCAAAAATCTGTAGAAAATGGGGAGTTGGAGGGCTTATCGGTTTGCAGAGGTAGTCCTACACTGTCACATCTTTTCTTTGCAGATGATAGCATTATCTTTGGTAAGGCATCCATTGATGAATGTACCACCTTACAAAAAATCCTTGTTGTTTATGAGAATGCTTCCGGTCAACAATTGAACAGAGCTAAAACATCTCTATTCTTTAGTAGTAACAGTTCCAGGGAGATTCAAGAGGAGATAAAGGATAGATTCGGAGCATAGGTTATTCGTCAACATGAAAAATATTTGGGTTTGCCGTCTCTAGTGGGAAGGAATAAGAGGATTTCATTTAACACAATTAAAGAAGAGCTTAGCAAAAAATTGGCAGGATGGAAAGAAAAACTTTTGTCTAAGGCAGGTAAGGAGGTATTGATTAAGGCAGTAGCTCAAGCTATTCCTACATATGCAATGAGTTGCTTTAAAATCCCAGATTCTCTTTGTGATGAGTTGACTAGCTTGATCCGCAATTTTTGGTGGGGTCAAAAACATGAGGAGAGAAAAATGGCTTGGCTTAGTTGGGATAAGCTTTGTGCACCCAAGGAAGTCGGAGGAATGGGTTTTCATCAAATAAAGCAATTTAATCTCGCTCTTCTTGCTAAACAGGGATGGCGGCTACAAACAATGCGAGACTCTTTGCTATACCGACTGTTTAAGGCGAGGTATTTTCCACACTCAGAATTTTTGCAAGCTTCAATTGGTAATAATCCTTCTTATGCGTGGCAGAGTATTATGGCAGCCCAATATTTGGTGCAACAAGGAACTCGGTGGAATGTGGGTAATGGGAATTCTATTCGTGTTTGGGGTGATAAATGGTTGCCAACCTCCTCTACATACAAGGTGGTATCTCCAAGGCAATTTCTGCATGCTGACACACGAGTTTCTGAGCTGATCTCACAGGATTCTGGTGTATGGAAACATCAAGTGCTGGATGTGATTTTTCTTTCTCATGAGGCTGAATTGATAAAGAGCATTCCTTTGAGTGTGCAACTACTGGAAGACAAGCTGACTTGGGTAGGAAATAACAATGGTAAATTTAGTGTCAAAAGTGCTTATAGATTGGCCATGGAGGGGGCACGGTCTGATAGTGGATCCAGTTCAGATGATGGAATTTTGAGAAGGTTTTGGAGGTCTATATGGAGGATTCCGGTTCCTCATAAGGTGCGCCATTTTGCATGGAGGGCGTGTCGCAACATCCTTCCCACAAAGGAGAACTTGATGCGTAGAAAGGTTCTGCAAGATGACTGGTGTGAAGAATGTAAGGCGGAGCGTGAGACAACGAGTCACTTATTTTGGAGGTGTACACGAGCTCAGGAGGTATGGCAACACACAAAGCTGCATTTTTATTTTGACCCACATTCAATTTCGTCTTTCTTCGACCTACTGTGGAAGCTGATGATAGTAAGAAAGTATGATGAAGACAGAGTGGCAATGATGGTTACCGTTGCATGGGCTATATGGACTAACAGAAATGAAGTTCGAATTGGGAAGAAGAAACAGACAGGACGAGATATAGTGCAGTGGACATCTCAATATCTTGCGAAATATTTAGCAGCGAATGAGTCTCCAAGACCCACAAGCCCAGAAAATCCGGTACCTCACTGGACACCTCCGACGGGGTTGAAGTACAAAGTTAATGTGGATAGAGCGGTGTTTAAATTGCAGAAGATAACAAGTGTAGGAGTGGTGGTTCACGACTCTAATGGGATGGTTGTAGCAGCTTTGAGTAAAAAAAAATAAACTCACCGTTGGGAGCACTGGAGATGGAGGCGAAGGCTATTGAAGCTGGAATCAGTTTTGCAAGGGATGTTGGGATTGCTGAATTTACTGTGGAAGGGGACTCTTTGGTGGTGTATAATTCCTTAACTGGTAAATCTGATCCTCCTTCTTCTGTGGCACATGTTCTTTCGGGTATACTGGGGATGCATGGGGTTGGTTTACAGATTGATTTTTCACATATTAGAAGACAAGGAAATAGGCCAGCTCATTTGTTAGCAAAATATGCGTCAAGTATTGATAATTATATGACTTAGATGGAAGAGAATCCTTGCTTTTTAGAGCAAGCTCTTCTCCATGATGTATCTTCCATTTCGTGATTTTAATAAAGTTTGAAGTCTTCCTATCAGAAAAAAAAAAAACATTGAACTCAAATGAAACAATATGTCGCAATTGGAAGAAATAAGTAAGTACGAGGATAAGTTTAACCTTTGAAAAAATGGGTCATTGAAACCTAACCCATGAAAACATATAGGGTATTGGTTTTATCCCATTGATTAAACGGGGTTAAAATAAAATTTTGTCACTAGCAAAAACTCTCCCCCTTATTCTTCTTCATTTTTTTCCCCTCTCTATTTTTAATATTTAGCTTTAGCTTCTCATTTTGGTTGTAATTGTTAACATTATTTGAGCTAAACAGTAGCAAGTTAATTATTTTATTCCTATGCTAGACAATATATTAATTGGAATTTTTGTTGTTAGTGGGGGTGTGCATGGGTCGGGTTGGGTTGGGTTGAGAGGATTTTCAAAAAAAATTCAACCCAACCCAACCCATCACATAAATCCAATCCAACCCAGCCCAACCCAACCCATGCCTAATCCACATGGGTTAAGTTGAACCCATGGGTTGAACAATTTTTTTTATTACTATTATTATTAAATTGAGCAGAAAAAAATATATCACACTTGCCACCTAAGTTGATAAACAAAATATACATTAATATATAAACTAATATTCCAACTTAGTTGTAAACAAAATATGTTTAAGTATCCAACTAAGTTGATAAACAAAATATAAATGAACTAGTATCCTAATTCACTTATAAACAAAATATACATGAGTTCTTAACTCAGTTATAAACAAAATATATCTAAAATTTTAAAATTTTTTTTATTAATTATATAATATATTTAAATATATATTAAAAGAACTAATATAATTTTATATTATATATGATAGTAGGAACTGAGAAAGTGCTCTACAGTTGTTTTTTTTTTTTTTTTTAATTTATTTTTTTAATTTATTAAATATATAATATATATTAAACATATATTAAAATATGGGTGGGTCAGGTCGGGTTTCGCAAGTTTGTAATTTTATGACCCAAACCCAACCCGACTCACTATAAAATTTTTTTTTATAACCCAACCCAACTCACTAAGCCCTAAAAACCGACCCAACCCTGTAGGTTGGGTCAGGTCGGGTCGAGTTTGGCTGGTTGGTAGGTTTTCTACACACCCCTAGTTGTTAGTATCATACAATACATTTGAAGTTGCAACTTATTTTATTTTATTTTTTTTAAAAAAAAGGGTCTAGTTAGTGCATTCGTTAAATTTTCCTTTTAAAAATGGTTTTATTAACAAGTACCCAAAATGTTTATGTTAAAGATTAATAAATGTTCAATTATGAGCTGTAATAATGCACATTTATCAAAGAAGAAAATAAACACTACCGCGCACCTTTGATATGGTGACCATTCCATAAGTATAAGTGTTTGTGGGGTGTGGGGTGTGGGGGGTAAGGGTCGGGGGTTCAAGTTTTTAAGAGAGAGCTTCATATACATATACATTTAGATTAGGCCAGAGTGAAATTTTTATCTTGTATAAAAAAAGAAGAAAATAAACTTGCTAATGAATCATTATCTTGCATGTATAAATTCATTATAGTTATATGTGTCTGTTTTTCAAAAAAAAGTAGTAGATTCATGTGAAAATGATTGACAATAAATTATGTGAAAAATGATATAGTAAAATGTTAGCAAAAAACCCTTTAGAAAAAACAAGCCGAAAGTTTGTAACTGTGGGTAGATGGCAACCAAGTTCAAACAATGCACATTGAAGGTATCAAGAAGATGAAGCAGTGGGTGTTGGATAAAGATTCAGAGAAAGTGTTAACTCTCTCTTGTTGTTAAAAGCCAAGAGAGAGAAAGAGAGAGAGTTGTCGTATTAGTTGGTAGGGAAAGAGAAACGAATATGCCCAGTTGAGTTAACGACAGTGCGTACGTAACCTTTGTAAATCTCATATATATTATGTTGTTGTCTCTTCCTATTGTTGGTAAGCCTTTGCCGTCTGATTCACCAAAACTCTTTGGCTTTTTTGCTTTGATGTTTTCCTTGTGGAATAGGGGTACGTGACAAAACAAATTAATATCATTATTGTTTACTTACTTCCGTGAATAAAACAACAATTGGTCTCTAAAGGAAATTACATATTTTTCATGAATTATTCACTCTTATTTGAAGACACAGCTACCTTTGGATGTAAAAAAAGCACAGAAAACATTAGCAAGTGCCGCAATATGGAAGTTATGCAATTTTTTTTTTTTTTTTTAAGGGAAGTCATGTAATGTTAGTTGTGGGTACCTTAGGCATGCTTCACAACGTCCTAGGCAAGTTAGGCATACTTGGCAACGTCTTAGGCATGCTTGGAAACATCTTCAAACGATGTCCTAGGCAAGCTAGGCAAGCTAGACATACTTGGCAACGTCCTAGGCATGCTTAGAAACGTCTTCAGACGATGTCCTAGGAGTCCCACATCGAAGGAAAACCCCCCTACTTACTGCCTTATAAGTTTTGAAGCGAAGGAAGTAGTGTACCATCACTTTAGTTATTCGAATAACTATAAATTGATGATACATTACTTCCTTCGCTTTAAAGCTTATAAGGCAGCAAGTAAGGGGGTTTTCTTTCGATGTGAAACTCCTAGGACACCGTCCGAGGACGGCCTAGGACGTTGCCAAGCACGCCTAGCTTGCCTAGGACGTTGTGAAGCATGCCTAAGGCACCCACATTAGTAAACTCCTTCGTGTACAGGGACAAAGCTAGGACTTGAAATTAAGAAGGGCGGTTTTACTGCTAACGGCATGTTGTGATTCCACCCTCTGGATTTGTTGTTTAGCCACAAATGGTTTTTTTTTTTTTTTTTTTTTTTTTTTTTTTTAGTGTCTTTAATGCGTACTGCTGGGTAAGGAAAAAAATTAGTTTGTTTAAATTTTTTTAAAGAGCCAAGTTGTTTGTCTTGAGTAAAATTGGTTGATTGGACTTTTTTTTTTTTTAATTATTTTTGCTATTGGTAATTTTTATTGCTGGGCTAATTTTTCTGAGCTTGTATATTTTGTTTTAAATTTTAGAACTATAAATTTTTTATAGCCTTTAAAAGAAGTAAAATGCTGGAGTTACAACCGTTTTTATAAATTGCTGATGTGGTTAGTGGTTATTATTATGTAAAAAAATGATGTAAGCGGCTAGCTCAAATGTAAACCAATAAAAATTTGCAACTTTAACGGTTTATAAAAATTTTATAGAAAAGTTTGTGATTATAGCATTACTCTCAAAAGAATTAGCGATATTGTTAAGGGGACAAAGTATAATTTTCTAAAACAAAATTACTAAAATTATTACATATATATATATATACTAATATTTTTTAAAAAGAAAAATTTATGGGGGCCATTGCCCCTCTTGTCCAAGAGTGGCTCCGTCATTGTTTGCGTACTCTTTCACTCTCTTTCCCTTTGAGAAATGGTTTTCCAAAATCCCAAAGAAAATTCTAGTTCTCAAAATATCTATACCAAATCCAATTTGGTACAGAAAGGCCAGTAATCAGACATGTAGTTTGGTCAATTTTTTAGAAAAGAGTGTTTAGTTCACACAGGAGTGCTACACCACTATGTAACATTTACCCTTTCAGAAACAAAGAATGAGTTTATATATTATGTTTGACAACTTGGTGAGTCCCCTGAGTCTATGGGGGATCGCAATTTATTTGGTGGCTATCAATACCATGTTCTTGCTGCCACACTGCGTGACATGTGACACACCCTTGGAGTTTTCGTTAATCAGATTGAGCCTTTCAACAAGATCCGATTCTCATAGAAATTATAATAAAATAAAATAAAAAGAACCTTCAACAAGATCCAAATGTGATTTATTTCTTTGCCTAACTATTTAAGAGATAAATTAGGGTCTAAGACAATTATATTCACTCTTTCTTGATTAAGTTTTTTCAAATTAAAATTTTTCTTTATTAAAATATTAAGATGATTATATTAGACAACAAGATAAAATATTAAGTATTTTATCTTCTTGTCTCTTAAATAATTTAAGATAATTTTATGTACGTTCATAATACCTTGGTCAAAGCAAGGTTTTTAGAGCCAGACCGTTCATTGAACCGTAAAAAGAAGAGGTTCAAGATTTTTAAGGTCGAACCGAGGTCAAACCGTGATAATGTCATAATTAATTTAATAATTAATTAAAGCCTAAATATAGATATTAAATTTATAAAACTAGCAAAATTGACTAATATATCTATATATGTGAGGGAAATTTAATGATTTTCAAACATATATTTAATAATTAAATAAGAAAGTTAATAAAATAAAATAATAATCATGAAAACATTAAAATTTATGATTAATTTTTGAAGTAAAGTTGAATATCTTTGAAGGATTTTAATTATAATTTTTTTTTTATTCCTTGTAAGAGATGGATAATTTAATTAAGTAGAATAAAATTGTGTTAAGTTGTTTTATAAAAAAAAAATGCTAAGGGGTTGGACTGCAGGGTTTTTGCCACCGGTTTGTGCAGTCCAACCCCGGTTTTAGGGGTTCACGGAATTGCCACATATGCTCGGTTCTCTATGTTTAAAAAACCGAATTTCAATCTGGTTCTTGGTTTTCACAGTCCGACCTTTCGGTCCAGTCCAGGTCTAAAAACCTTGGTTCAAAGCACTATTTGTGCCTAGGAAAAAAAAAAAAACCATTTTTCCCTTATTTGAATAATGATCTCATATAATTTTTTTTTTTAGAGAGAATTTAACCTATGGTGTCCGTTCATGATAATAGCTCTTTATTATTAGACCAAGACACCCATCAATTTTTGGTGTAGGCAGAGGGATTAAACTCCAGATCTCTTATACAGTAATTAGAGACTTTACCAGTTGAGCTAGCTGAAACCCACATAATCTCATATAATGTGAATTTTAATGTTGGGATGAATTATGAAATTTTCTACTTATGTAAAATTATAATTTTATTCTATAGTGTTATAAGTTAAAAATATTAATTTTTATAATTGTAAAAATTAAATGGCGTGTCAATAGGTGAACAACACCCATCCACACAGTTTTCCTACTTTTTTTAGCTCAAGCAAACGGAGGATTTAACCAATCACCTTACATAGTTACACCCACAGTTTTCCATATTTCCTTCTGCATCCGAACACACCCTAATAAACCCGTCTCATTATTTGAAAACCCGTCTAATAAACTATTTGTCTCATTGTTTTATTTCACTTTTGCCTTTCATTCTGTACGATCACCAAATTAACCAATTGGTAAGTAAAGCATAAGTGATCATTCTATATGTCACCAAATTAACTAATTCGTAAGTAGAGTATAAAGTGGAATAAATTTAAAAAAAATTGAAAAACATGAATATAGCATAAGGGTTCAAAAAGTGTTGATGCAAACACAGTAATAATGTAAATAACATAATGAGGAATTAAATAATACTTCTTAATATTATTAATGTAAAGTGAAAATTTACACAACACTATTTGGACCGAGGCTGGAGTTACACAATTAATGGTGAGATAAGAAGTTTCTGAAAAATAAATAGGCTGAACAACTAATCTATTAAGTGGGTGAATGATTCTTCATTTTTCATAATAAGAAAATCCAATGAATATGAAAATTATTTATGATGTATCTAGCTTAAAATTAAAAAAAAATTGAAAAACATGAATATAGCATAAGGGTTCAAAAAGTGTTGATGCAAACACAGTAATAATGTAAATAACATAATGAGGAATTAAATAATACTTCTTAATATTATTAATGTAAAGTGAAAATTTACACAACACTATTTGGACCGAGGCTGGAGTTACACAATTAATGGTGAGATAAGAAGTTTCTGAAAAATAAATAGGCTGAACAACTAATCTATTAAGTGGGTGAATGATTCTTCATTTTTCATAATAAGAAAATCCAATGAATATGAAAATTATTTATGATGTATCTAGCTTAAAATTTGAATCAATACATATCAACCCATTAATCATTTTAATTAAAAAAATAAAATAGTTTTTTTCATTTTCAATGTGAGATTAAAATTTTTTACTAACTCATAATCTTTCATATTAACTCTCACATCTTTATATTTATATGATAAAATAAATCCATTTTAATTAATTAATATTAAAATGCTCATGCTTCAACAAAGAGTCTAGACTACAAGCAGTTAGGCACAATGGGCCTCATGAAATTATTACCCAAATTAATTTGATTAATTAGGTCTATTATTCTGATGTAGTAAGTGTTACAAGATTAATTGCTGGACATAAATCTGATAGGTTGGAATAACACAATTAATGGATGAGATAAGGAGTTTTTGAAAAATAAATAGGACCAACAGCTAATCTATTAAGTGGGTGAATGATTCTTCATTTTTCATAATAAAAATATCCAATGAATATGAAAATTATTTATGATGTATCAATACATATCAACCCATTAATTATTTTAATTATAAAAAATAAAATGGTTTCTTTCATTTTCATTGTGAGATTAAACATTTTTACTAACCCCTAATCTTCTATATTAACTCTCACATCTTTATATTTATATGATAAAATAAATCAATTTTAATTAATTAATATTAAAATGCTCATGCTCCAACAAAGAGTCTAGACTACATGCAGTTAGGCACAATGGGCTTCATGAAATTATTACCCAAATTAATTTGATTAATTAGGTCTATTATTCTGATATATTGAATGTTACAAAATTAATTGCTGGACATAAATTTGATGGGCTGGAGTAACACAATTAATGGATGAGATAAGGAGTTTCTGAAAAATAAATAGGCCCAACAACTAATCTATTAAGTGGGTGAATGATTCTTCATTTTTCATAATAAGAAAATCCAATGAATATGAAAATTATTTATGATGTATCTAGCTTAAAATTTGAATCAATACATATCAACCCATTAATCATTTTAATTAAAAAAATAAAATAGTCTTTTTCATTTTCAATGTGAGATTAAATATTTTTACTAACTCATAATCTTTCATATTAACTCTCACATCTTTATATTTGTGGGGCCCGTGGGCCTGATAGCCTCGGCCCATCGGGTAGCAGGCCCAAGGCCCATGCCGAGGAACACTGACTATTCAAGGCTAAATTGGGGAAAGCCTCTTTTCCCAATCCACGCCGAGAACCTCCTCATCCTCGGCCTGACAAGGGTGATTTTCGGGAAAGACCAGGCCCAAAGTAAGCTGTCACCCTCGCATTTAATGCATTCACCTAAACCCCCCCTGGCCGCATTAATGGGGATATAACTCCTTAGCAGGGCAATGTTGATCAGAGTGAACCACTCGAGCACTGATAAGGCCTCTGATGGGACGGACGGCCAGAAGAGAGGCAAATGAATGATCAATAGATGGAATAAGGAGATAGGAAGATGAAGACTATATAAGGAAAGCAAGTAAAGTAAAAGAAGGGGGGGGGAAAAAGAGAAGTAAAAGGCCTCCTCGGCCCATGGCCGAGGAGCATCCTCCCAGTTGTAAAGAAACTCTAAGTATCTTTTTATAAATGAGAGTTAATGCTTGATGAACGACGGCCAGCGCCTAAACCTTTAACCCACTCTCTATAAATTTATTGTTTGGGCTTGTTGGGCTGAAAACTCATTCATACTCAGGGTCAATCCAAACTGAGTCCCTACAATTGGTGCCATCTGTGGGGAGGATTAGGGTGCTGGCCGGTGCACCAGGCGAGTGTTCTAAGTATTCGTTTTACAGTAGGTAAAAAAAAAAAAAAAAAATAGAAGATTTGACAGCGAAAAGAGAAATCTTGATATTGTTATTTCATAAATAGAAAGAGTACAAATTACAATCAGAGGCTCAGGCAGGCATGTTTTATAAACAAATTTACAAGCTAATCCTACCAGCTATTTCTACAATCAGAGGCCCAAGTGGAGCCGCTCTAAGAAAAAACTAGCCAGTGGGAAGTGTTAAGCCGTCCTTTTATCGGTATAAAGAGAATGGGAGAGCTTGACAAAAGGCAGAGAAGGGGGAGGGCCATCATGTTTCCAGGCCACCGACAACTCCCTTCTCGGCCAGGCGGAGTTGGAACAAAGAGAGGAGCAGATGCAGGGGCTCCGGGATACCTTCCCCCATGATGTTCCCTTGATTCTCTCCAATCCTCACGAGTGTTGGCCGTTGGAGACGGCAACACTCAAGCACCGCCTATGAGGTGAATTCGCACATCTTCTTCGTCGGGGGTGCGCTCCGAGGAAAGACATTAGGTACTCTAACAACATCCCTTCGGGCCACCTTGTAGGGCGCCATCGGGGTTACGCCTAGATTCTGCCGCACCGAAAGCCCAGTGGGAGCTACGGCCATACCGGCTTTTGCCAGTTCCAGTCACAATTCCGTCGGGGTTGTTAAAAGGGCTTGGGAAGTTGAAAGAACGTGTTCTGTTTTTCTGTTTGTGTTGAAAGGTCCATGGGTTGTGGAGAAACCATCTCGCCACCTTTTATAGGGGGTGGGGGTTGGTGAGAATTAATTCATGCAGAGTTCGAAAAGAGAATTATCAGTTGGGCTAATAATGAAGCTATCAATTTCCAAGGAGGCCATAGACCGTTGAATTCGTGTTAATTTACGAGGACATTAATGAAGGCGCGTTTCGCGCACCGAAGCGTCAAGCGCGGAACATGAACGGACAATGGGCGCTTCATAAATGAAAAAGATAGGGCCTTGAGCTGGAGGCGAGATCAACGCCACGTGTAAAGATCATAATCTGACCCAAGGAGGAATCACCTCCAGTAAAGCGATCCGAGGACAAACCTCTACTTACAGAAAAATAGAAGTGGTAGACAGAACCAAGGTATTGCATGGTCCTCGGACCCAAGCCTATGGTAAAACTATACACACCATTATACCTGGGTACTAGACAGAACCAAGGTATTGCATGGTCCTCGTTTGTTTATTTTTTCTTTTATCTCATTTTGTTTCTTGCCTCAGTGGCGTTGTAAGGGAGTTGTATACTTTCCGTTTGAACTGAATACTTAATACTTCGCTTCCAACTAATGATATTTTCTTTTGTTTGCTTTACTATTGTATTCTGCTTAATATTCGTATTCTATTCTGGAGTTAGCCTCATGAAACCATCTGTTATCCTTCAAATATAAATCTAAAGACCGTATTATAGCTTGACTCTAAGTAACGCTTTGGTTTTTCTTCAGATAGTTATTTTCTCCATGGTTCGAGTCCGAGGACCATGCAATACCCTAGTTATGCCTAGTACTTCTATATTTCTATAAGTATCCAGTTTTCCATAGGTTTGGGTCCGAGGACCATGCAATACCTTGGTTATGTCTAGTACTTCCATTTTTCTATAAGTATCTAGTTTCCCCATAGGTTTGGGTCCGAGGACCATGCAATACCTTGGTTTGTCTAGTACCCAGGTATAATGGTGTGTATAGTTTTACCATAAGCTTGGGTCCGAGGACCATGCAATACCTTGGTTCTGTCTACCACTTCTATTTTTCTTATAAGTATCTAGTTTCCCCATAGGTTTGGGTCCGAGGACCATGCAATACCTTAGTTCTGTCTAGTACCCAGGTATAATGGTGTGTATAGTTTTACCATAGGCTTGGGTTCGAGGACCATGCAATACCTTGGTTCTGTCTACCACTTCTATTTTCTATAAGTATCTAGTTTTCCCATAGGTCTGGGTTCGAGGACCATGCAATACCTTGGTTCTGTCTAGTACCCAGGTATAATGGTGTGTATAGTTTTACCATAGGCTTGGGTCCGAGGACCATGCAATACCTTGGTTCTGTCTACCACTTCTATTTTTCTGTAAGTATCTAGTTTCCCCATAGGTTTAGGTCCGAGGACCATGCAATACCTTGGTTCTGTCTAGTACCCAGGTATAATAGTGTGTATAGTTTTACCATAAGCTTGGGTCCGAGGACCACGCAATACCTTGGTTCTGTCTACCACTTCTATTTTTCTGTAAGTATCTAGTTTCCCCATAGGTTTGGGTCCGAGGACCATGCAATACCTTGGTTCTGTCTAGTACCCAGGTATAATGGTGTGTATAGTTTACCATAGGCTTGGGTCCGAAGACCATGCAATACCTTGGTTCTGTCTACCACTTCTATTTTTCTGTAAGTATCTAGTTTCCCCATAGGTTTGGGTCTGAGGACCATGCAATACCTTGGTTCTGTCTAGTACCCAGGTATAATGGTGTGTATAGTTTACCATAGGCTTGGGTCCGAGGACCATGCAATACCTTGGTTCTGTCTACCACTTCTATTTTCTGTAAGTATCTAGTTTCCCCATAGGTTTGGGTCCGAGGACCATGCAATACCTTGGTTCTGTCTAGTACCTAGGTATAATGGTGTGTATAGTTTTACCATAGGCTTGGGTCCGAGGACCATGCAATACCTTGGTTCTGTCTACCACTTCTATTTTTCTGTAAGTATCTAGTTTCCCCATAGATTTAGGTCCGAGGACCATGCAATACCTTGGTTCTGTCTAGTACCCAGNATCAGGGGCTGATCATGGAGCATGGCAGCGGGCAGCCAGGCCTGAGCCTCGAACTGCTGGATGGCCTTCTTACTCTTCGTTGATCACCGAGCTTCAATTGCTTCGGAGGCCTGCGAATCCTACCCTCTCGGGCGGGGAATGGGATTTGCTCCCATCCATTGGCTCTTACCCTTGGAAAGTCTCTTCCTCTTCGGGTCATGAGACTCGGTCTGAGGGTCTGTTACTGTGGGAGCAGAAGACGACCTAGTTTGCACAGTTAAAATCTGGGGCGGAGGTGCTGGGGGCTGGGGCTGCGACTCTTCTGGTACACCTTTCTTGGAACCGCCTTCGAGCAGGTCAAGAAGATTGGTGTGGGGCTGTCTTTTTAAACCCATCTCAGTCGGAGTACCAACTCTTAGGGACTGGAGATCGGCTTCGGACAAATGAGGATCTCCTAGATCACCAGAGGGATCCTCGGACTGATCAGCTAGGTTGAACACGCTATATTCGTCCTCAGAAGAACTCAGTTCGACCACCTCCCTTGCCTTCTTAGATAGTCCTTCCTCGGCTACCGTTACTTGCTGGGATGAGGAGGGACCTGCTAGCGGAACGCCTTCAGGTATATAAGACCCTCAGTAAATGCAAAACCGTCTTCCACCACAGTGATCTGCGTAAGCCGAGGGTCACGAGCTTTAATTACGTGCTTCGGGACTGGGAATGATTTCTGAGCAGGGTCGCATCCGAGGATTTGATGGGCAGCTCTGACCTGGTTATCAGTTTCGTTTAGGAAAAGGTCCGACCTAAGAACGGTCTCCAAATCCGCTTTGTTAACCAGATGAAAATGACGTGCAAAAGCGTGCGGATCTGTGACAAGAAAAGTGAAACTCCTATGGTTAATCAACCAAATCAAATATACAGTTATAAAACTTGAAAATACTGAAACCTAGATCGTCTTTTACTTCGGATATCCTACCTGGCTCCCCCTCTACTGTTGGGCAATGAAAACGTTGTGCCACTCTCCCGACATTATGAGGAAATCTTGGGTTAACCCCTTATTGGAATCAGGAAGACACTGGATGAGACGAACCCTATCATCCCTTGTCTTCATATAGTACGTCTTACACCTCAGGTGATGAAGGTTGTAACACCAGTTCACATCGTGGTGAGTCAGTCTCAGCCCCATTTTCTCATTCAGGGTATCTACACACCCTAATATCCTAAATACATTCACGGCACACTGAGTAGGAGCCAGGCGAAAATGCCTAAGGTAATTGAGAGTTACTGGCCTCATAGGGATTCTCATCCCTCCTTCTACGAAAGCAACTATTGGGATCATAACTTCACCCTCTCTCCTCTTAAGGTACCACTCCCCTTCTTCACAGTACTTCAAACTCACATTATTGGGTATTCCATAGTCGACAATGAATTTGTTCATCATCTCGTCGGACTCAACCAACTTCTTAAACTTACCCATTCCCTAAAGATGACTAAAAGTTCTAAAAGAAGAAAAGGAGGAGTAAAATCAAGGAAATTTGGGGTCGCTAGAAAAAGAAGACTTACAGAAGTATGGCGATTCTCTTCAGGAAGAGTGCAAGTTGAACTAGACTTAAGTCATACGCATCAATGGTTGTAAACGCGAAAATGATGAAACCAGGCGGTTCAAACAGGTACTTATACTCCCCTTTAGGTTCCCCAAATGTAACCGCTTGTTCATAAAAGCAAGAAATCATACCGTTGAAAGTGGAAAACGTGGTGCCGTCAAAATTTAATGTGGGCACCCATTAAGTCTTGAAACGCTAAAAACGCGCATCGGGTAGTCAAAAAGGCGCCAGCATTAACACGAACTGAAGTGGGGCGACTCGTCTAGAGGGCCCGCAGGTATCAAAACCCTCCTCCCCGTCCGAGGGAACGTGCAGCAGGGTTTTGAGGGGCTATTGTGGGGCCCGTGGGCCTGACAACCTCGCCCATCGGGTAGCAGGCCCAAGGCCCATGCCGAGGAACACTGACTATTCAAGGCTAAATTGGGGAAAGCCTCTTTTCCCAGTCCACGCCGAGAACCTCCTCATCCTCGGCCTGACAAGGGTGATTTTCGGGAAAGACCAAGCCCAAAGTAAGCTGTCACCCTCGCATTTAATGCATTCACCTAACCCCCCTGGCCGCATTAATGGGGATATAACCCCTTAGCAGGGCAATGTTGATCAGAGTGAACCACTCGAGTACTGATAAGGTCTCTGATGGGACGGATGGCCAGAAGAGAGGCAAATGAATGATCAACAGATGGAATAAGGAGATAAGAAGATGAAGACTATATAAGGGAAGCAAGTAAAGTAAAAAAGGGGGGGGGGGAAAAGAGATGCAAAAGGCCTCCTCGGCCCATGGCCGAGGAGAATCCTCCCAGTTGTAAAGAAACTCTAAGTATCTTTTTATAAATGAGAGTTCATGCTTGATGAACGACGGCCAGCGCCTAAACCTTTAACCCACTCTCTATAAATTTATTGTTTGGGCTTGATTGGGCTGAAAACCCATTCATACTCAGGGTCAATCCAAACTAAGTCCCTACAATTAATAATTAAAATTTGTTTAAAAATCTTATAATACTATTCATATTGTCTAGAAGAAGAATCAAAGTTCGAATCTTATTCTATCACTCGTAACAAATAAATAAGTAAATAGTCAATTGAGAAAAGTTGGCTGTGTCAAAGAAAATTAGACAGCGTGTTAATTTTAGGTGGCATTAATATTAGGAAGAGGAGGGCGTGGATGCTTGAAAGGTCCATGAGCCGCGTGAAGGCCTTTTTCACCTAAAGTCTGCTCTTTCTTACTGTACTGAAGATTTGGTGGTCGGGATTGCAAGATTTTCTTTCATATTTTTAAACTATTGTTATTTTTAAATTCTTTGATATACTAAAACAGAAACTTTTCCCTTTTCAAGTTAACCATATTTTATTACTATTTTTATAATCCCAGGTAAACCGGATCGAAGTACCTTTTTATTTTTTTTATTGTTTTGTTAAATGACTCTGATCATTTTTCAGTTTTCACACAGAAGCCTGATTTTAAGTTATAAGTTAACCCTACCCTGTATGGAACTACATACGTGGGAACTGTGAAGTGTGAACCCAGAGTAAAATTTCGTTTGTCTAGCGTTTGGAGAGCTTAAAAAAGTATTTTTAAAATTTAAAATTTTGTTTTCTAATTGTAATTCCTCATTTTTTATTTTTAGTTTTATAATTGTTAATTTTAAATTTAAAATACCGTTTTGCAACAACAACTCATCTAATCACGCCCTAAGAATAACGAGAAAAAAAAGAAAAGAAAAAAAAGAAAGTCAGAGTCAGACTAAAAAGAATATACAGCCTTGAACTTGTCTCTCTTCTACGTGTATTTGTCGTATTACAGTATTGTTAGGCAGCATTGTCGTGTAAAGATTATTATTATAAGATGTGCTTAGATTTCGTTCATGAACTTGTTGATCTATTTATCTTCTAGTAGTTATTATTATTTATATGATCTGTTATTAGTAAATAAACAAAAAAGATGTAAAGCTAGAGCCAAGGAATTATTATTATTATTATTATTATTATTATTATTATTATTACTAATAAAAAGAGTAAAGGAATTTGGGATGTGAAAGGATGATGCAATTGATCAAAAGATTGATCATGACCCGTAACATTTTTTATAAAAAAAAAAAACATGAAAAGCACTTGAAGAGTCGTAGAGAGAATTCTAACGCTTAAATCAAAAATGTTCTCAAACGCTTATTGAACATGAGTACTTTTTTTTTCTTTCTTTCTTTTTTCTAGTCTTTTGATTAGGGTTTTGTTCATGTATTATTTTCGTGTTAGTAGCCTTTCATTTGTTCTTATTTTGAAATTTGAATCTTGGCACGCATTGTGACTTTATGAATAGCATTTCACAATTGCAGTGATTTGACCCTAAGGATTTTGGTCAAATTAATAGAAACTATTGTTGTTGAATAAAGAATTTAGGTCTGGATCCTTATTATTATTATTTTTATCTTAATATGATGATAAATTGTAATCATCATAAAATAAAATTCATAAGTTTCAAATCTTATATTATTTATGTTTAAAAAATAAATAAATAAAACAACAACAATAGAGAACACATTAGTGTAGCCATCTTGTTGGTTCAAGCGAGCCTGCAAACAATAGTTTGGCTGATACGTATTTTGTTTTAAGGTTGACTATTCAAAGTTTCCAACTATTTGAATGCTAACGTAAACATAGATAATAGGACAAAATTTTTCTCCAGAGTGCTAACTTTTACTCGAATCTCTTCAAATTCTTTATATGGCGATTTATAAAATTATCAACATCTGTTATTTGAAGAAATCTCATAAGTCATCACTCATTAAATAGATTGCGTAACTAAAAACACCTGTAAACGATATTACCAATCACAGTATAGCTATACAGTTTTTCAATAATAATAATAATAATAATAAATGTAAGATCTAAGTCAATTAGTCAAACTTTTTAGCTTAAACATTTCTGCTTAAGTTTGGCTTATATGTTTGGTCAAGTACTCTCAGATTGTAACTAGAGGCGCCAGGCATGAAGCACCAAACTCAATGACTATATATATATATATATGTATATATAAATTTTGTGTAAGAATCTTTGTACTTTGGCCATAAAAATAAACACTAAAAACATGCTTCAAAAGCATGAACCTTCAACTCATCCAGCGGAGCAAAATCCGACCAAAAAATAATTCTGCAACTAATGGGGGTGTATGGCTGTATGCCCGTGAGGAAATTAATTCCCAAGCTCTTTAATTTGATGATTATATTTTGATAATAATTTAGTTAATACTTTATTTGGTTTTTGTTGCACGGGTACCTAGTGCGGGAGTCTTTTTTTTTTTTTTTTGGGGGGGGGGGGGGGGCGANTTTTTTTGGGGGGTGGGGGGGGTCAATGTTAAATAAAAATAATAATCTATTAATTATATATTACTTATATATAAAAAGACAATAGTTAGCTGTAAACTTAGTTGTCTGTAGTCAATTGTTACTAGTACAACTTTCATTGAAAATGTTAAGACGACTATATATTTTGAAAATCCAACCATTAGATTGCATATTCTTAACACGCATGCCAAATTTTGTGTCAATCAGATATTACTTACTATTTTATTTATAAACTTATTTTTTATTCATAATTTTATATTACAAAAATTTAAAATTTAAAAATTTGATTGATAACATGTTACTTATATATAAAAAGACAATAGTTAGCTATAAACTTAGTTGTATGTAGTCAATTGTTACTAGTACAACTTTCATTGAAAACGTTAAGATGACTATATATTTTGAAAATCCAACCATTAGATTGTATATTCTTAACACGCATGCGAAATTTTGTGTCAATCAAATATTACTTACTATTTAATTTATAAACTTATTTTTTATTCATTATTTTATATTACAAGAATTTAAAATTTAAATATTTGATTGATAACATGTTACTTATTTATAAAAAGACAATAGTTAGCTATAAACTTGGTTGCATGTAGTCAATTGTTACTAGTATAACTTTCATTGAAAACGTTAAAATGACTATATATTTTGAAAATCAAACTATTAGATTGTATGTTCTTAACAAGCATACTAAATTTTGTGTCAATCAGATATTATTTACTATTTAATCTATAAACTTATTTTTTATTCACAATTTTAGATTACAAAAATTTAAAATTTAAACATTTGATTGATAACATAATTATTGATTTTTTTATCTTTTGAAAATATTACAAGCATAGAAAATACAAGAAGAGAATGTAATTTAATGGTAGATTTGTTAAAATTCACTATAATAAAAAATATATATTAAGTGGAGTTGTAGCCATCGGATATAAACTAGTTTATAGCCAAACTTTGTCATATATAAAATATGTGATAAGATGTTTTAACACATAATTAGTTATATTTAACCAAAAAAATTACATCAAGTTTATTATTACATAGTAGTTTTTTTTCTTTATTATCAATAAACTATAAATTATCTTTTAAATCATCTTGATTGCAATTTAATATTTTTCAAATATTTTATATCAATGTTTTTATTAAATAAATTAGAGATAACACAACTAGAGTATACTACAGTTTTACAATTTGTGAAACATATTAAAATTTTATTTAATTTTAAATAATTCAATAATAGAGGCCACTTTATGTCTCTAAAGATATATAAGTAAATATATGAAAAATATAAATAATAAAAACTAAAAGGAATACGATATTTATAAGACAAATGTAATTAAAATTCATAACTCCTAATTATAAAAACCACAATTCTAATGTCTTTTAAAAGTAAAACCCTTATCTATAATTTTTCAAATGATTTTTTTAAAGGCTTCTAATTAAAGATATGCAAACATATACCTTAAACACATGTTGAGTTATGTATAACATAAAAATAATAAAAGGAAAAAACAATTAGGCTCAGTCAAGTAAATAAAAATCTAAGGGACCATTTGTATATGATATTTGTTCCTTATAGAAAATATAAGATTGAGAGGAATAGTTTCAAAAGCTAGAGTGATTATTCCCCTCCTCCCTTTGCCCCCATTGGTGGAAAAGGAATTAAGTATATCAGGGTTGTATCAGTATCAACTCCCTTTCACATGTGGTCGTTCTTGAGAAACATTTTAATTTTCTCATGTTGACGTTACTATTTTCACATGCGTTCCATAATAAAGTAACTAAATATTGGATATTTTTAAATGTATAGTTGAAGTAGTACTTCATCAAACTAATATAAATTTGTCACCTAATGCAAAATTATGTAAAAAGGTTAGTTTTTGTATACTGTTTAGAAACTTGTTTTTATTGGTTTGAAATAGCACGCGTAATAATATTCCAAATTAATTACTCAAATGAAAACCGAAGTTTGTTTTGGGCTCCTAGAAAATGATGCACTCTTACAAAAATCAGATTCAATTATTGGGTATTGAACCTAACAATGCACGAACTCATAACCATTCCGTGGAAATGGGGATTAGAGTTGTTCTTTAAGTCCACATAATAATTACTAGTACATCACTTTTATTGGTGGATAATCTTGACTTGCTTATGCAAGTTAAAGAAAAAGTAAATCCAATTCAAACTCGGTTTGTTAATTAGAACAGTTGGATAGACAGAGCAAAAGTCATTATGGATAGAAGATTAATTAATGTCTTTCAAAGAAAAAAAGAAAAAGAAGATTAATGTGGAAGCATGAAGCACTTCGTGCAGTTAGTAATGCTCTTATTATTACATTTTTTCTTTTTCTTTTTTTCCTTTTAATTAAAGAAGAATGCTCTTATTATTTCTTTGGTAATGGACACACGGTGCAACTCATGAAAACGTTCAAAACTCCCAAGTCATTAGTAAGACTAACATAATATGTTCTCCACTAGAATTCCCTATAATCACTCTATGTATAAAGGCCACAATGCATTGCATAAAGTAATTGTGTTGCACGAGTGAGATTATTGTTTTTTTTTTTTTAAATCATAATAAAGTAGTAATTAAGTTTTACATTGGTCACCAATTTACCCTTCTCTTGTTTTCTGGGTTGGAATTGATTGTGAATAATTTATATGATGCTAAACATAAATAATGGCAAAGATAAATTAATAAATTTCTGAATGATTAAATACATGACCATTTAAGGGTTAGGTGTTCAATCACATAATGTTCATAATAAGGCTTAAATCATGGTTGGCTTTTTGCTGAAATTTTTTTGTTGAGAGTTTGGTAAAGTATACTTATATTTTGGAAAAACTGAGGTTTTAAAAAGTTGTACATAAGAGCTAAAAAGTAAAATATCAGCTTATAAGTTAGTCCAAAACACATACATCGATGCCAATTATACCAGGAAAATATATTGTACCTGCTATTAAACTAGTACCAGTACTCCTTTAAAATGTACTAGATGAAATATCATGTTGTATTGAGATGTTTCAGCAGGCACAATAAAAAAAAATTTAAATGTGAAAAAATTGAAAAAAATATTGTGAAAAACATGTTATTTTTTAAAATATGTTGGACTAATGTACGTTTCTTTTAGAAAAAAACTGGATTAATGTACTTAAAGCTATATTTAAGCTTATAAAATATATGAAATTTAAATTTTATGTTAATAAGCATAAAAATTAATAAATTAATACTTACATAAATAAATACAAACATATATAAATGTATAGAATTATATAAGCAACAGTGATCCTTAAACAGTACACCGACATTAACTGGTACCGAAATATTTTGTTTTCCTAACCAAATCGAAATGACATTCGGTACGAAATTGGATCTCTTAATTAACTACTACAAAGTGTTCAATGGGTGGTTGATGTGTTTATATCCAACTATATAGGGCTGATATGATTAATACCACCTTCTATACTCTAATGTGTCAAAAAAACATATAATTATGTTATAAAAGGGAACCCTTTGCACAATATTATCAGTCCTCACTCATTGTGGGAAGAAAATGAAAAATGGGAGGTTTTAAATTGCCTTCAACATCACATCTATAAGATTATGATGCGAAGCTTTTTGTTTTCTTGCCATCTAAGGGACATAAAATGTGCAACAAGAAGTCTAAATGATGTTCCATCACTTCTATAGCTATAGCTAGTGCGATGTAGTATAAATGGGGGAAAATATAAAACAAATCTTTGCTTCAAAACCTTAAAAACTCACAAACAATGAAAAAAAAAAAAAAAAAAAAAGGATGGATGGAAAAATTGACAATCATGCTTATCTAGTCATGGAATTCACAAAGCGTGCCTATAGCACGTTTTTGGTGATAGAAATTTCAAACCTAACCATACCTTAGGAATGGTCTAAAATCTTAAAGCCACTAAACTAAGTTCCAAACATCCAATTAAAAAAAGAATAGAGGAGGGTTGACACTTTCTAATGGACCTTTTTCTTTTGATTAAAAATACAGTGTATAAAAAATATAAAGTATAGTGGGCTAAAAGTCTAAGAAAGTGGGTGATATGTAGCATATAATATTTGTGAGGAAGGGACATGGATTCCCTTCCTTTTGCTCCTTCTTTGTATTGGGTGTGGGTTTTATTTTGAAAAGCACAACATATTTATCTTTATAGTGCGGGCCGGTGGAGAGGGTATTCTTTTCATTTTAATTTTTTTTTTTTCGCTTTCCAAGCGTGGATGTTTTTGTTGGAGAATCCACAACCAAATGGCTCCATGGTCTCATGTCCCACGCTTCAAACCCCTCTCTCTCTCTCTCTCTTCATGCTTTCCCCACCAAACTCAAATATTACATGTTAATGAACTAGGGAAGTTCTCTACCTCAACTTTGATAGATACTTTCTTTTCTTTCTATTTTCCCCATTTTCTTTTGTCATTCCTTCCAAAAAATAATAATAATTTAAAGTGATTTAGATGTTCTACCTTGAGTTCTAGATAGTTTAATATAGTCAAGTCTTTTGTCTTTCAATTAGGAGATTTGAAATTCGAATTTTTCCTACACCAAAAATTAATTAGTGCTGCGATCTGGTGAGAAAGAGTAATTATTATAAAAAATCATGTGTTTAAAATCTATCGTATTATACAAAAAGTGTTGTATCTAATTTTTATTAAGTATATTAAATCATATTTACATATATTTATATTAACAAAACCAACTAAGTGAGTCATGAGTCATGTGCAATGTGCATCGCACAAAATAGAGACATGTTATATTTCTATTGGAAGTTAAAATCTAAGATTCGAAACGTGTTCGAAGTCAAACTTTTTTCTAAATTTAATTGTTTGAAATAAAATAATATTGTTTGTGTTTTCTTGGTCAAATATAAATCCTTGATGAAATTTAATTTTGAAATTTGAAGTATGTAACTTTTTTTTTAATAAAAAAAATTAACAATTTTTTTCTTATAAAAATAAACATATTATTAAGACAAGTATATTAATACTTGTACAATTCCATGGGCATCTAGGAGTAACGAAAAACTATTCGTGCACCATACTCTTAAAGGAGCCACATTCCATCAAATTTGATGTATCATTCTCATCCATTAAATATGGCGGGTCCAATAGTGAATATTATGTATTTGTGCGTTACACAGAATCATCCATTTTTGTTTGTAGGTGGGATTCTCAGCTTGAGAGATCTATGATTCTTAGATTCTATGGCTAAGTATCAGAAAGAATTCAGAATTCAGAAAAACCCGTGAATACTTTCATTCAAGTAGCGAATCCACAACCAGCATTTTCACATCTTTTGTTCAGACTTCATAGCCTAGCTATTGGACCATCTGGGAAAAATAATATAGAAAGTTCTGAAATTTAAATTTTAAAAATTTAAAATTATAGTGACTATGATGATTAAATAACACAATGCGTGTGGAAGAATCCTTTTTAGTTTTTTTTTTTAATTTTTTTTTCTTAATTTCTTTTTTGGGTCTTGTGTTAACAGATGCGGGTATTTGTTAATAGACAATTTTAAAAAAGTTTTAGTGCCACTTTTATGAGAAATACAAAATATGTTAAAAAAATCTATTTCTTTTTTCTTTTCCAGTAAAAAGTTTATAAAAATACTTCATAAACTAATGCCCATAAAGTATTGGTTAATATTTTTCATTTTTTTTTTATAGAGTTTTAACTTATAACACTAACTTCTGATAATTGTGTTTTTTATTATCAAACCAAGACACCAATTAATTTTTGATGTAAACAAAAATTGAACCCCAATTTTTTATTCAACAAGAGACTTTTTAATTTTTTTTTTTCTTTTATTTGGATGCGAAGAAACAAGGGAATCGTATAGCTTTACATCTCATTTTGTAGTGTTTACTGTTTTAGTGCCACCAAAAGTGTAGACCCAATGGAATTGAGAATTAGAGAGGGGCAGTAAAGGACTTGATTGGGCGTGGTTATTGTTCCCTCCACTCCAAACAAGAGGGCATGAAAGAATGCTAATCACTATGAATTAAATATTGCTAGAATTCACATATAATTGTGCGCCGCGGATCTTCTTACTCTGTTCCTAAGATCTCTTTCAGGTGATAAAATCATGGGTCTTCTTTATATATTTTTGTTTTTTTTTTTGTTTTTTTTTATTTTTTTATTCTTGGGTCTGAACCATACCCTTTTGGCATAGTATGATTAATTCCATGCTTCACTCTCTTTCTCCGATTTTTAATTTATTTTGATTTTTTTAAAAATATATATATATAATTATTTTAATGTTTTCAAAATTTATTCGACAAAAATAAGAGTTGGCCCTCTCAAATATTTGATTTAGTTCAATGATGCTCTTAAACAAATTGGTATATAATTATAGAGACATAATATTATTTTTCACAATTCTATTTTTTATTGTAAAATATGCTCTTATATTTGTTATGTATTTAATAAAGTTTGACACCAAACATAGTTGAATCTATATCTTTTTCAACTAGTTATGTGGCAATTAACAAGTCACTGACTCATTAAAAAAATAATGTCACAAAACTATACATGAAATGTCTTTTTAGTTACTATATAATCAGTTAGAGCAAGATAGCTTCAAATATGTTTGAAGCCTAACTTATTCCTCTAATTTTTGGATCATTCATATTTTAAAAAATTTCATTAGTTCAATTGAAAGATTTTTTACTTACTTTAGTATAAAATTTGATAATTTGTATCGAAAATTAAATTTTTTAAGAATTTCACTATAAAAATAGTAAAAATGAATTTTATTTTATGAAAGATCACCACCAAACATAATTTTGATTGAAATTACTAAGCTCTTTTTGCTATTGTTTGGTGTGTGTGTGTATATATATAACTTATCAAATATAAAAGTGTTAGTATATAATACAAAAGTGTATGTATATGTGTATGTGGGGGTTGTCTTAATAAATATATTAGAGTTGCAACTTGCCTCTCCCAAACAAAGATTCTTGACTCTGCCCTTGCATATAGAATACGTATGTATGTGACATTTGGAGCTACCAAGTCCACTTAAAATATTATAAGCTTTTTGTAAATAATATACATGTTTGATTTGTGAACATTCTTTTTTTAATAATCGATTTGTGAACATTCTTTAATTGTCTACTTCTAGGGATTTATGTAAGAACATGTTGGATATATACGCGTATGTGTGTGATGGTGTTTCCATTAATGCTTGGATGGAACCTTGGGTGTCATGATTACCTTTTTTCAAGCCAAATTAGAAATGAGTATGCTCCAAAGTCCAAACCCCTCTGATAGTCTCTAGTCTCATTAATTCATTGCTTGAATTAATGAGTATCCTCTAATTTTCATTGGTCTATGTTGTGGAAGCTTAAGGCACTTAAAAGAATAAAAATGTTGCTATGAAGGATTGGATCAAACTCTCTACCCACAAAAGAAAATTTAATGTTGAGATTAGGTTTTAATGATTCAAATTGTGTGTTGTGTGGGCATGCAGTGGTGTCTAGAATCCTCCTGTTTCTCAAATGTCCTGCTGCTAGAGCCATACAACGTGCTGGTATTTGGGGTATAAGGTTTGACAGTAGTCAAGATGGTTGTGGATTCTCCCGGCCTTGTATTCCCCTGGAATCAAAATGTTTGTGTGTCTTGTCTATATAACATATGAACAATTTAGATTATATTTTTTCCCAAAAAAATGGAGGAGATAAATGATTAAAATTGAGTTCATACATATATGAAGGGATTAGTATCTCTATAACTTCCCATTTGATTGATTAACTCTCATCATGCTTTTATAAATTATGTTGTAAGGGATCATATGATTTACAAATTTCATTCATACATTATCATGGGCTCCGTTTGTTTCACCCAAAATTGATTTCTGAAAAATATTTTTAATATTTATGGGTGTTTGGGGTGAGTGAAATTACTGGTCATTCTGAAAATAATTTTAGGTTGATCATAAGATAAGGGGAGTTTGGTGTAAAACATTTACAACGTTCTTTTTGGTCACAAAACGTCACACTCAAGAGTTCCTCCACACTTGAGCAATAAAACCACCCACCCAACCACTAGACCCAGGCTCACCTAGCTGACCACCACGATCGATCCTCCCAACCACCCACCCCCACCTTTAAATTTCACGCCTTGTTCTCATTACTGTCGAGGCACCGCCGTGTCTCTTCACCCATACACATTGCCATCACTCATTAAGGGAAGTTGATATGGTGTTTTTTTTTTTGGTCTCTCTCTTGCTTTTCTTTTTGGCATGTTTGTTTGTGGATTTTTGTAGGTTTTGGTTGTGGATTTCTAAATGTTTGGCTTTAAAATTTTCATTTAAAATTTTGTTTATTATATAATATATTTGTTGGTAGTGAAAAAAATGTGACAAAGTAGAAGAAAATGCGTGTTTTTTGAAGCATTTTCAAGAACGTAACCAAACACTTAAAAATATTTTATTTTCATAAAATGTTTTCACTTAAAAATATTTTACGGTTAGAAAATATATTCAAGTGAAACAAACGTAGCTTACACTAATGATATTCCATATCAAGGTCTGATAATTGCATAGTAAGATGATTTATATAGTACAACCTAAATGAGTGTATGATTTGAGTAAACATAAAAATGTGGGGGTTTATTTTGAAAACCATCATTAAAGTATGAGGCATAAAACAAAACAAAATTATAGTATATTTACTAATGTGCTTTGCTTGTACAATTCTATGCGGTCAAGTTTTTCCTGTGGTAGTTTCTCTTAACAGGAAAAATAAAAGAATATGATGATCAATTGAGAGCAAAGTGAGCCGACAACCCGTAATTGATATGCATAAAGAAGCTTAATCAAACACTCTATCACTCAGGTATGGACAAAATATTATATGTATATATATGACTACCATTTTGATCATTTTGACACATCCATGTATCACATCAATGGAAAGTATTTAATGTACTCCATACCTGGACCTTTTTTCCCATCCCTACACAAAGTTGGCCATAGATGTAGATAAAATGTCAGGTGGAGTATGAGTGAGTCTATGAGATATAAATGTACCCATCCATGATCAGTGGGGTCCCTTTTTTAAGTTCCAAATAATTCATGGGTTTGAATGGTCAAGCTATAAATCATTGGTGTTCATGTAAACATTGGATACCATCCCTTTTTATCTTTGTAAAATCTGTATTGTCATGCTCTTATTTCTTCTTTTTCCGTTCACTTTGCAAAGGGGAGGAATTTGATTTCTTTGAATCCCCCTAATGATTCAGTTTTACTGCCAAAGTGTAAGCTGAATTCAGCTATAAAGTCACCAACTTTGAACTCCCTCAAATTTTGAATAATGACTTTTGAAGTTCTGACCAATCCAACCACTTAGAATTTTTTTGCATTCATACGAAATGTTAATAGGATTTTGGCTCTTCATACAGTTTAGTTCATGAACATCAATATATATGAATAATTTAATTCACGCATGATTAATTTGATATTCTTTCTGCTTATATAACCCAATCAAAAACATGTTTGGTAATAGGGAATAATTTTTGCAAGAGGGTCAGGTAGCAATTAGAATAGGAAAACAATTACATGATTGGAAATGACAAGGACATGAACTTAGGATAATATGCATTTTCTATTTCGGATAAGTTTATAAAAGCATAAGATCGATATTTTGATATGGCTTTTGTCCTAACCTTATTTCCAAGCCGGCAAGACTGCAAATTCAACAACTAACAGTGATGAAAGTAAAAAAAATTTTATAGGCGACAATAAATTATGGCACAGAAATAAATTCCCATTAGGTTTTGTGTATATAGTATTGCTCAATTGTTATGTGGTAGTAATAAATAAAATTAAAAAAAAAAAACATATAATGTATGTGCTTTTAATCACCTGACTCATTCAATTATTTCATGACCTAATAAGTCACTAATAGATAGATATAGAATTTTTAATTATAAGACTGTTGTTGATGGATTAGTGGTTATTAGGTTACAAACTAATCGATGAGGTACCTACAATATTGAAGAGTGCTTAAATAGCTACCGATATGATACTAGCTTAATGACTCTAATACCTAACTCAATAGAGTTTATATATATATACAACCAGTGAAAAATATAATGTGTCTCGTACATGTTTCAAGTTTTGGTTCTTTGCAATGGGGGTCGGGGAAGTTTCTTCATTTCAATCCCCTTATGAACATGAATATAATGAGCATATAATGAGAGGCGTAATTGTCTCCATTATTGGCATGTAATTGATTGTTTTGCAATTTGCAGCGTCGAGAATGATCCTCAAACGTTGCACTTGACCCTTTTGGATTTGAGCTTGTCTTTTACACTCAGGCTCTTATGCTTGAGGTCTCAGTGGTTGGTAATAGCTTGTCGCCATTTGATTAAGTGCCTTCTGACCTGAGTTCATCTAAAGGTTGTCGTAGACGACCGTAAGGGGTATCGAGGTCATATCTTATCAAATCATTCTTATTCGTGATTATGTATTAAGTCGTGTTCATGTTACTTTGAGGCACGATATTCTTCATATAAACTAGTGTTACTTATGGGCATGATATTCTATGTATCAAGTATCAAATAATAATAAAAACTAATAATGTGTTTGCTTTTCAAATACATAACTTGTGGCCGATTATGTCATTAATAGATAGTCATTTGAATTACTTAATTATTATAAATTTATCAAATAAAAAATTGAACATGTACTTCTAATCACTCAAACTCTTTCAATAATCTTGTGATGTATGAAGTCACTAATAGATAAAACCTATGATATACTTTATAATTAATTATATAATAATATGTAAGTCATTTTATTCAAAACACATGTAAATTATTTTATATAAATTACCGCACAACATATTTGACAAAACTCATTCCATGCAATGCATGAGTAAACCTTTATTTTTTATTTTATAGCTAATAGTGAAAAAGTTAATGGTTGATTTAACGGGTCTATGAAATATTTTTAGAAAATTTTTATGGTAAAAGTAAAAAGGTAATTATCAAATAAAAAAATGAACATGTTCTTTTAATCATTCAAACTCTTTCAATAATTTTGTGGTGTATGAAGTCACTAATAGATAAAACCTATGATATACTTTATAATTAATTATATAATAATATGTAAGTCATGTTATTCAAAACACATGTAAATTATTTTATATAAATTACCGCACAACATGTTTGACAAAACTCATTCCATGCGCATGAGTAAACCTTTATTCTTATTTTATAGCTAATAGTGAAAAAGTAAATGGTGATTTAACGGATCTAAGGAATATTTTTAGAAATTTTTTATGGTAAAAGTAAAAGATGGTTAACTTTTTTTGACCGTTTTTCATATTTTTTGAAAAAGAAGTATCAAAATTTTTTTAACCATTACATTAAGGGTACCGACCCTAAAAAGTTAGGGGGCTATTTTGGGGATTGTACCATGCAAATGGGCATGAATGCATGATGATATTCCCGGAAGAAGAGGAAGAAGATTCGTTCATGGTCATAGAAACCAGGCTTGAACCACAAACGTGTAGTTTGGTTCGAAAGCAAGGACATGGTCAAAAAAATAAGAACAAGGATATGAAAGTCATTTCAGAAAACTTTGACCAACCAAAAACCAAACCAAAGGTCATGATAGAAGCACCCCCTTGTGAGCTTGTCTACCATGTTTCATCATTTTACACTAATACCTTGCGTGCACTCTTCGCGCACGTATCAAACTCACTTTTAATATCTGTGTTTTTATTTTATTTTTTTAATATTTATTTTTCTTATGATTCCCCAACCAAAACAGGGATATATATGTCACTTTCTATTATTTATCTTCTTATCTTCCCCGTGCTCTCTGTCCAAGCTTCCATTTTGACTTTACTCTCTCTCTCTCTCTCTCTGTCTCTCTGTGAAAAACTTAGTTTTGAGTGTTGGGTGTGTTCGGTCTGGGGCTCAAGCACAGCTTTTGGGATTTGAGGATTTGGGTACTTTGAGATTTTCTTGTGTGTTCTTCCTGTGGAAATTTTGGTCTAAAGACTCTTAAGCTCTCTGGGTATTTCTCACTGTGAGTTCTTGATCTTAGTCTTCTATTTTAGTCTTTGGTCTTAGTGTTGAATGATTGTTTCTGTAATGCTATTTTGAATTCGTGCGGTGCTTTTGTTTGTTTTGAATTTTAAGCCTTCTCTCTTTTGTGGTTTTGGCTTATCTAAATTATTGTTTTGCTTTTAACCTCTATGCTTTGTGTATGGCACTATGTCTAACTCTATGTTAATTTTTCTGCTCCCTCTCTCTCACACACATGCACAGACGCAATTCTTTTCCTTTTAACTATTCTATCTTCCTGTTGTGTAAGAAAATGAATTTATTTTCTTTGATAAGATGCTCAATTTATGTACTTTCACCTGAGAAATATGACTAAACTAAACTTAAACATTTTTTAATACACACTTCTATGTCTACGTAATGGAAAAAAAATAAAAAATAAAATCCTGCAAAACCCGAAACTAATTTTTTGTTGAAGTCAACTTTGTGCTAGTGACTCTGTGTCTCTGATTTTTGCTAGAATCTGTTTTTTTCTTTCAGGGTCTTGGAAATAGAGGAAGAGTCGTGGCGATCTGTTTTTCGAAGAAGGATAGAACAGCATGCGGTGGTGGTTGAGTCTCTCTGTTGATGTTTTTCGCAAAGTCATCTCTTTGAACCTTTACTGTAGAGTAATTCTGTAACTCCTTTGTTATCATTCAGATTTCAGACCGCCCTCAAGTTTTTCTCAGCCTTCTGTTTTTTTTACCTCTCTTATTTTCCATGGGATCCAGTTTCTTCGTTGTTGTTCCTTGTTATGTTCGCCAGATTAGCTGAACAGTACCCCATAGTTTCATTTCAAATCTTTTTCATTGATATAGATTCCTATTAGTTGTTTTCTCTTTTTGTCCAATTAATTGTCTTGGGTTTTCTGTGTTTTTGTCATAAAGATTCTATTTTTGCTAAATAGATCTTTCTAGTTGAAGTTTTTAAGTACTGGGGTTGTGTCCAATTGTGATAAAGGTTCAGTTTCTGTGAAATAGATCTCTCTGGTTATACTTTTTAAGTATTGGGTTTGTGTGTTCAAGTCATTGTTCTTCAGAAAGTTGGGTCATTTTTACTCTCGTAGTGAAAGGTTGGAAAGTAGTTATGGTAAGCCAAGCAGCGAGTCAAACAAGATTTCGGGCAACGAAACACGAAAATGGGATTGCAGGGAGCGCTACTATTATTGTTAGAGTCATAGCATGCTTTCAACCTCTACAAGATTGCCAGGTTTGTATAAGATTATTCGATCTGGTTATTTGGTCATTGATAATGTTGGAGAGCTAATATGATGCTTACTAATTTTATTTTTTATGATTTTGCAGGCTGAATACTTCCGTCATTTGCTCAAACCTGTAACGTAGATTAGTTCTCAATTTCGTGTACTTGTTAAGCTGGAGTTTGTAGTTATTTTCCTAGTTCCTGATAGAAAGAGAAAGTAATCAGCTATTTGTAGGACTTAGAATATCCTTCAGGTACGCTTTAGTGTTTAACCATGTCTGGGAGTTGAATTATATTTAGTCTTCAAATTACATTGATAGAATTGTTAAGTCTTATGGTGTTTGTTTGTGTTTTTGATCTCTAGGTGATTGGTTTGGGTTGGATGGGAGGCGACCGTGGAACCTGGATTCCTCGGCCACATTTTGATTGGCAATCACCCCGTTTGAATTCCTTGGGTGTTCCCCTTGACTCGGGGCAGCAAAATCTCATGTCTGCATATATGAATCCTGGCACTAATATGGCTGCAACAAATGGGAATTTGCCAGTATATGCACCTTTGAAACTACACCCTTCTTCAGTTGGCCAAACAAATGAATCTCTTGGTTGGTTCTATGGTTTGCCTCGTTATCGGCAGGCATTTAGCTCTGACCCGAAATACCCAATTGGCAAAGGAGGCCTGCCTGGTAACCCCTATGAAAGCTGTAGGGAGGCTACCACACCCAATGCAGGGCCTGGATGTGCCCAGAAGAGGTTTGTTGTAATTGATCAAACCAAGGACCAGACAACTTTGATTTATAGTTCCGGGATTGGAACTCCTGTTCAGTGCCTTACTTCTTGGGGTCCAAAACATAATGTCGCTCGTGATTTGGATGGAGAAGTAGGTCTTGCATATAAGAGGGGCTCGAATGTCCCCGTGGGACCAATATTGACTGATGAGTTTAATGAAAATCATGGAGACGACGACCAAAGTGAAATGCACGAGGACACTGAAGAACTCAATGCATTGCTTTACTCGGAAGAAGACGGAGATAGTGAGTATAGCGAAGATGATGAAGTTACTAGCACAGGTCATTCGCCTAGTACAATGACTGTCCATGATCAGAAAGATTGTTTTGTGGGAGATACCGAAGAAGTTGCTAGTTCTGCTGTACCAAGTAAAAAGCGGAAACTCTTTGATGATGGAGGTTGTGATGATGTGCCATCACTGATGGACACAGCAAGTTCTATGAAAACCAAAGGCCCCTTTGAGCATGAAGAGGATGCAGAATCTAGTTGTGCTAGTGGCAACAACACAGGTCCAAGAGAAGTGGATTCTTTATCAGGCAACAAGAGGATGAAGAGAGAGAGAATTCGCGAGACTGTGAACATTCTGCAGGGCATCATTCCTGGTGTCAGGGGCAAGGATGCGATGGTAGTTCTTGATGAAACCATACATTACTTGAAATCTTTGAAGCTCAAGGCCATGGCTTTAGGGCTTAATGCTCTCTGACTACTCTCCAAGTTGCAGGACGATGTCCTAGTAGAATAAAATCCTATATCCCACACTGAGCTCACTTTATGCTCCACCATCTGCAGGACTTTATATGTCTGATTTTTTTCTTTCTATTCTTAGCTTTTGTTACTTTATAAGAAGAATATTGTGAGATGCCTGACAGGCTGTGATTGGTGGACAAAGCGAAACACTTTGGGATATAGGATTATTCTCATCCTAGTAGTGTTATATTAGTAGTTCTTGGAAATATAGTACTTGTCTCTGTTAGAAGTTCTAAATGGCATGTAGGGCGTGCATCCATTAACCTTGGAGTTCTTCCCATTACTGGAGGTAAAACTTTGAACAGTGTGGAGATATATAGCTTGAAAACCTCCTTAAAGTCTTTCTTCAATGATTGAGTTGGAAATCAGCACCCTTTGGCTTGTAAAATTTCTCTTTAGTTTCTAGAGAGAGAGAGATAGAGAGAAGAAGGGGTGTGGTTATAATGTGTTTCAATAAAGGGTGTTGAATCATTAGTCTTGTCTTAGGGTTTAGAGAAAGTAATACTCACACTTGGGTGTGAGATTGCTGTGTGGATGAGAAGGCTATAGTTGTTACATAAAGGGTCCCATTTGGAGGAGCGTGCGTACCCCTTGGGTTGGATTGGGACCCAACATTCACTTTCTTCACCCTTTTTGTATTCTTGTCCATGTTTAATTGTTTGTGGGGTTATCTTTTTCCTTGATGTAGAAATTTGCACTAGCCCAGGAGGCGTCTCCCACTTCATCATGCAATGCAACTTGGCTGGAGGGCCCTCAATGAAAAACCAATTCCAGCTTTGTTTATGTAATAGTACTATTTATTGTGGGACTTTCATTTCCACCTTTTTTTATGGAATTGTAATGTGATAGTGGGAAATACCATGTAAAACAATTTGAAATGTGCTTTTGATTCTATCAAGGCCTTTTATTAAGTAGTAGTAGTTGGTGTTGTTGCTGTGGTTGGTTTCGGTTGTTAGAAGAGAAAAAAAATAAGAAAAAAAAGATGATATCTTGGTTGGGAGTAAGTTTTTACTTTGTGTTTTCAGTGTTTATTGTTTGTTGTCTCTATGCTTATGTACTTACGTCGCATGCACGCATTTATGATATGAGACAGCGATGTGTTTTTTGTGACTTCTTAGCTGTTTGATGTGTTTTTATCTTTCTATGAATTGATGATGGCGAGTGAGGGGACCACAACGCTGCATTATTAGGCAGAGGAAGCATATGTATTGTGCATGAGAGCACGGGTGATGTGTTTGAAATTGAGTGGCCCATAATGTTTAAAAAATATATTGTGAATTATAACCCAACAGAAACAAAAAGAAGTGGCTAAGATTAGATTGTGATTTCACTTCAGCATGATATCTTTGATAAATAGGCTTTTTTAGCTGAATTAACCTTTCTTTTGTGTGATAGCCTGATAGGTAATGATGCAAACTCCTAGCTTGGGGCTATGGCTATGCAATGATGATACTTATAATATTAGAGCATTTGCATCAAACAATGCAGCAAAAAAAAAAAAAAAAAAAAAAAAAAAAAAAGAAAGATAAAATACTATTTTGGTCTTTAAATTTTAGAAACAGCTTTAACATTTGGGGGAGATTTCCCTTATTAAAGCAATAATCTAAATCAAAGTTCAGTGCAAACTTGCAACTTCATGAGCTGCAGAGTTGCATGTTCTCTGAACCCAACAAAAATTAACAAAAACAAAAACAACAGCTAAGCTACGAATATTACAGATAATATTGTGAGTAAGCCATTCAGGGGATAAGTTTGGTTGATGAGAGGATCAAACAATTCTTTGCATCTCCTTCAAATATTACAGATTTCCATCCCTCCTTGACTGCTAGATTCATAGCCCATAAAGTGATTCAGCTTCGGCGATCGCTGGGGAGGGCTATGATGTTTTTTGGCCCAAATAGATAGAACTTTGCCTAAATGGTTCCTTGCAACAACTGCTACAGTAGAGCTGGAGCTCTTTGTCGCAGCATCTACATTCAGCTTGATGCAGTCAGAAGGGGAGGAGACCAATTCTTGCTACTTAGCTCTTTAGGTGGTTGGGTCACTGAAAAAAGACTTTAACTATTTCATTGAATCTGGTTTGAATGTTCTGCCTAGCCTTCATCGCATCAGGGTCGATGTTACTGAAACTGTTTAAGGTTTCTTGACATCCAAATCTCTTCAATTACTAATGCCATGTTGAGGGACACACTCCAAGTCTCATGGGCAGGGATGAGTGAGGCAGGTGGCTCCATGATGAAGGATACTATCTCCTTAGCCGATGTAAAGTTCACGCTGTCAACTTGAAGACCCAACAGGCGGCTGACCATAGAGCTCAAGCAAATGGGCATCTGAAAAAAATGTGTTCATTGTATTCAATTCCAGCATTGCATAACAGACAAGTTGCATTTACATGGCTAAGGTGAACTTGGAGATTAGCTTTTGTTGGCATGGCATGACGCCTATCCTCCATATCAACATTTTGAGCCTCTCTGGGAAGTTTGCCTTCCAAAGCTTGGACCAACAAACTTGGGGCTACCAACACAGTCAGGATGAGCAAAAGGACATTATGGATGGATTTAGCTAAGAACCGACCTTTTGAGTCAGGGAGCCAAACTAACTTATCCTGTTTAGGTGACAACGGAATAGGAATGTTAAGAATGGCTCTGCATCGGTTGGAGCAATAGTCCTTCAACCAATCTGAAATCCATGATTTGGAAATTGGGTTGATGAGATCACTGGCTTAAATGGGAAACTTCTTGTATTCCTCAAGTCTAGGCTGAGGATGAAATTCACAATTTCAGGCACCCAAGGTCGGACCATCACCTGTATAGGCTTACCCTCCCCGATAAGAAAACATCCACCCTTCGCTACAAGCTTCTTGGCTTCTTTAATAGCTCTCCATGTTGGAGAGGCGGCAGCCACTGATCTGCTAAAAGCTAGCCACTATTCACTTTATATTTGGATCTCAACACATCCATGCACAAATTTTGTCTATCTGATGCCACAAACCATGCAAATTTAGCTATCAAAGCTAAGTTCATCTCCTTCGTTTTCTTAAAACCCAGCCCACCATATTTTTTGGATGACACAGCTTGTCCCATGATTTCCAAGCTATGTATTTGCCACCTCTATCTTTAGGCTTCCACCAAAACCACCTAGTAGCTGCATCTAGCTTGTTGCAGGTGTTAGCCGCACATTGAATGCTGACAGAGTGTATGTAGGATACTGTGGGCAACTGCTTTAATGAGAGTGGCTCTACTAGCCCATGAAAGGCAACGGCTTCTCCAGCCTGCTAGTTTAGCTTCCGATTTATCCTCCAAGAATTTAAAATCTCTCGATGGTGATCTTGTGGGGAACATAAGGGCTCCAAGATAAATGGCATCTTTTTTCAGCTTCTTCATTCCAAATTGATGCTTAATTGCTCTTCTGTTTTCAGCCAATGTGTGCTTGGAGAAGAAAATACCTGATTTGGCTCTATTAATGCTTTGCCAGACCAATCACAGTATTTTTCTAGACAATTGGAGAGAGTTCTAGCATCATGCCTTATTGCTTTTGAGAAAAGGACAATGTCGTCGGCATACATAAAGTGGGTTAAGGTTGGACTTCTAATACTCGCTTTAGCTCCACTGATGTTGCCATCATCAACTCTCTATCAAGCATTCTTGAAAGCACTTCTTGGCCTAAAATGAAAGGTATGGGGAAAGGGGGTCACCTTGCCTTAACCCTCTCCTAGGCATAAAATGATTTGATTTTCCCCCATTCACCAGGACTTCAAAAGAAACCGAAGATAAACATGCCATGACTGTCCGATAAAAGTACTGCCAAACCCTAAATTTAAAAGCACCGCTTGAATAAACTTCCAATTGAATCTATCATACGCCTTTTGAGATCTAACTTGAGAGACATGAACCCATTTTTAACTTTCCTGGATTTGAAACTGTGAAGTAGCTCGTGTACTACCACCTGATTCTCTGCAATCCATCTGCCGGGATGAACATTGATTGACATGGAGAAATAATCTTATGGAGCAAAGGCCTAAGTTTAGCCACAATTAACTTGGATATGATCTTATACACAACGTTGCAAAGGCTTATGGGCCGGAAGTTGTTGATTGAGATTGGGTTAGGGGATTTAGGAATTGGAACTATGAGTGACTCATTTGCATCCTTGGGTAAGCATCCATTGGTGAAGAAGGCTGTTACTGCACGCGTTACAGTGTCTCCAACAATAGGCCAAAACTCCTTATAGAAAAGGGCGGGGAATCCGTCTGCGCCGGGAGCTTTCAAATCCTGCATGTTAACAAGGTAGTCTTTATTTCATCCGGAGTGGGGATAGTGTTTAAAGCTTGATTTTCTTCCTCAGAAATGCAGCGTGTCATGAGATTGTCAAGGTTTTCTGGAAATCCACTTCCTCATCAGTAAACAACTTCTTGAAGTGATGATAGAACATCTCTTTAATTTGATTGGAGCCAGTCACCCATTGACCATTCTCGGCTTTTAACGCCGTGACACTGTTTTGCCTTCTTCTAATAATGGTAGATAGGTGAAAGAATTTGGTATTCCTATCGCCTTTCTTTAACCAAAGCTCCCTTGACTTCTGCTTCCACAACATTTCAGATCTTGAGAGCCATTCAGAAAGTTCTATTTGCAATGCTTCTTCAACCTTCCCATTCTCTTTGACGGCTGCCTCCTCTGAACTTCATTAATTTTTCTATCAGTCGGTTAATTCTATCTTGGCAATTCCCAGATACTTGCTTGTTCCATTTACGAAGAGCTTTTCTAGTCACTTCTTGTTTCTTTTGTAAAATTTCAAATTCCGATCCAGTTTTGTGACCATTCCACGCCTCTTCGACAACTGAATTGCAACCATTATCCCTTACCCAAGCTGCTTCAAATCTGAAAGGCCTATTAGCAAAGCTTTGCGATGGATTTGTGTCCAGAAGGATTGGTTTGTGGTCCGAATTGAAAGCTCCTAGGTGGGTCACCGTAGCATTGGGAAAAGCTAACCTTCAGGAAATATTAACAATAGTTCTATTGAGAGTCTTTTGATAGCAGCACTTCCCAATTTCCCTTTGCCGAAGTATATGCATTTCCTGAGTATCCCAGGTCTATGGCACCGAATTCAAACACAAGTTCCTTAAGGAAATTATTTTTTGAGTTCCTTGCACCCCTACTGCCTTTAGTTGAGATTTCATTGTCCTCCAAGGTGAAGTTTAAGTCGCCCAAACACGCCCATGGGCAATTGGAAGACTCTAGAAGCGCCATAAGGTTCTCCCAAGCCTTTTGCTTCTTAGTTGGATAAGGAGGGCCATAAAAGCCAACAAGGAGCCATGAGCTCAGAGCATCAACTATCTTAACAACAATGAGATTTTTGTTGAACTCCACCTTCTAATAGTGATCCAGACCTCCACAGCATACAAATTCCACCTGCAATACCCTTAGCTTCTACTACACACATTTCTGCAAATTTTATTGACTTTAAAACAAACTGCATCCTACTAAAGGAAGCTTTAGTTTCACTTAAAAAAACAATATCCGGGCTATTCCCTGTTAAATAGCCTTAAGGGCTCTAACTGTCGCAGTGTTATAGATGCCGTGACAGTTCCAACCAAGGATTTTCATGGGAAGGTTGGGGCTTGATAAGGCTCGCCTCCTCAACCATAGAGGTAGGAACAAAGAGTGATGAAACAACATTCGGGAAACATGGCATGATCCATTATCTTAGGTTTCATTGTAGGATGAAGATTCGGTGTACTCACCTTGCACATCGTGGTGGGAATTATCATGGAGATTCTGCCTTTCTTCCAAAATGAAATGCTCCACTCTTGATTTGGGAATGACGGTCACTGGTTTGGGGTCAAAGAACTTAGCTTCAGGAGGTGTATCACTAACTTGACCCTTTTGGAAAATTCTTCCAAATCTTGAGGCGTGGCTTTTCTTTTGGACAAAAGAGTGTTGCTACCATGGGTTTTGATGTCAAGGCTTGATGCTGTGACTTGTGGGAAGGAGGCGTTGGACTGAGCCTCCTTAGTGTGACAATGAGGAGATGAAACCAAGGGTGAAGAAGATGCTGGAACAAGGGAGGGGTTATTTAGTTCGGGCTGACAATTTGATGGAGATTGACTAAGGTTTGTCTTATGGGTGGGTGGACTTGTAAATATTAGGTTGGGCTCAACATGTTGTAAGGCTTGGTTGCTGGCAGAATTGCATATTATATGATTAATGGTAGGTGGGTCGAATCTTGGAGGATAAGATGGGCCATCTCCATCTCCATTTAAAGCATTTTGGGCCTCTAAGTTCACGGCNTCTGGTTATTTGGTCATTGATAATGTTGGAGAGCTAATATGATGCTTACTAATTTTATTTTTTATGATTTTGCAGGCTGAATACTTCCGTCATTTGCTCAAACCTGTAACGTAGATTAGTTCTCAATTTCGTGTACTTGTTAAGCTGGAGTTTGTAGTTATTTTCCTAGTTCCTGATAGAAAGAGAAAGTAATCAGCTATTTGTAGGACTTAGAATATCCTTCAGGTACGCTTTAGTGTTTAACCATGTCTGGTAGTTGAATTATATTTAGTCTTCAAATTACATTGATAGAATTGTTAAGTCTTATGGTGTTTGTTTGTGTTTTTGATCTCTAGGTGATTGGTTTGGGTTGGATGGGAGGCGACCGTGGAACCTGGATTCCTCGGCCACATTTTGATTGGCAATCACCCCGTTTGAATTCCTTGGGTGTTCCCCTTGACTCGGGGCAGCAAAATCTCATGTCTGCATATATGAATCCTGGCACTAATATGGCTGCAACAAATGGGAATTTGCCAGTATATGCACCTTTGAAACTACACCCTTCTTCAGTTGGCCAAACAAATGAATCTCTTGGTTGGTTCTATGGTTTGCCTCGTTATCGGCAGGCATTTAGCTCTGACCCGAAATACCCAATTGGCAAAGGAGGCCTGCCTGGTAACCCCTATGAAAGCTGTAGGGAGGCTACCACACCCAATGCAGGGCCTGGATGTGCCCAGAAGAGGTTTGTTGTAATTGATCAAACCAAGGACCAGACAACTTTGATTTATAGTTCCGGGATTGGAACTCCTGTTCAGTGCCTTACTTCTTGGGGTCCAAAACATAATGTCGCTCGTGATTTGGATGGAGAAGTAGGTCTTGCATATAAGAGGGGCTCGAATGTCCCCGTGGGACCAATATTGACTGATGAGTTTAATGAAAATCATGGAGACGACGACCAAAGTGAAATGCACGAGGACACTGAAGAACTCAATGCATTGCTTTACTCGGAAGAAGACGGAGATAGTGAGTATAGCGAAGATGATGAAGTTACTAGCACAGGTCATTCGCCTAGTACAATGACTGTCCATGATCAGAAAGATTGTTTTGTGGGAGATACCGAAGAAGTTGCTAGTTCTGCTGTACCAAGTAAAAAGCGGAAACTCTTTGATGATGGAGGTTGTGATGATGTGCCATCACTGATGGACACAGCAAGTTCTATGAAAACCAAAGGCCCCTTTGAGCATGAAGAGGATGCAGAATCTAGTTGTGCTAGTGGCAACAACACAGGTCCAAGAGAAGTGGATTCTTTATCAGGCAACAAGAGGATGAAGAGAGAGAGAATTCGCGAGACTGTGAACATTCTGCAGGGCATCATTCCTGGTGTCAGGGGCAAGGATGCGATGGTAGTTCTTGATGAAACCATACATTACTTGAAATCTTTGAAGCTCAAGGCCATGGCTTTAGGGCTTAATGCTCTCTGACTACTCTCCAAGTTGCAGGACGATGTCCTAGTAGAATAAAATCCTATATCCCACACTGAGCTCACTTTATGCTCCACCATCTGCAGGACTTTATATGTCTGATTTTTTTCTTTCTATTCTTAGCTTTTGTTACTTTATAAGAAGAATATTGTGAGATGCCTGACAGGCTGTGATTGGTGGACAAAGCGAAACACTTTGGGATATAGGATTATTCTCATCCTAGTAGTGTTATATTAGTAGTTCTTGGAAATATAGTACTTGTCTCTGTTAGAAGTTCTAAATGGCATGTAGGGCGTGCATCCATTAACCTTGGAGTTCTTCCCATTACTGGAGGTAAAACTTTGAACAGTGTGGAGATATATAGCTTGAAAACCTCCTTAAAGTCTTTCTTCAATGATTGAGTTGGAAATCAGCACCCTTTGGCTTGTAAAATTTCTCTTTAGTTTCTAGAGAGAGAGAGATAGAGAGAAGAAGGGGTGTGGTTATAATGTGTTTCAATAAAGGGTGTTGAATCATTAGTCTTGTCTTAGGGTTTAGAGAAAGTAATACTCACACTTGGGTGTGAGATTGCTGTGTGGATGAGAAGGCTATAGTTGTTACATAAAGGGTCCCATTTGGAGGAGCGTGCGTACCCCTTGGGTTGGATTGGGACCCAACATTCACTTTCTTCACCCTTTTTGTATTCTTGTCCATGTTTAATTGTTTGTGGGGTTATCTTTTTCCTTGATGTAGAAATTTGCACTAGCCCAGGAGGCGTCTCCCACTTCATCATGCAATGCAACTTGGCTGGAGGGCCCTCAATGAAAAACCAATTCCAGCTTTGTTTATGTAATAGTACTATTTATTGTGGGACTTTCATTTCCACCTTTTTTTATGGAATTGTAATGTGATAGTGGGAAATACCATGTAAAACAATTTGAAATGTGCTTTTGATTCTATCAAGGCCTTTTATTAAGTAGTAGTAGTTGGTGTTGTTGCTGTGGTTGGTTTCGGTTGTTAGAAGAGAAAAAAAATAAGAAAAAAAAGATGATATCTTGGTTGGGAGTAAGTTTTTACTTTGTGTTTTCAGTGTTTATTGTTTGTTGTCTCTATGCTTATGTACTTACGTCGCATGCACGCATTTATGATATGAGACAGCGATGTGTTTTTTGTGACTTCTTAGCTGTTTGATGTGTTTTTATCTTTCTATGAATTGATGATGGCGAGTGAGGGGACCACAACGCTGCATTATTAGGCAGAGGAAGCATATGTATTGTGCATGAGAGCACGGGTGATGTGTTTGAAATTGAGTGGCCCATAATGTTTAAAAAATATATTGTGAATTATAACCCAACAGAAACAAAAAGAAGTGGCTAAGATTAGATTGTGATTTCACTTCAGCATGATATCTTTGATAAATAGGCTTTTTTAGCTGAATTAACCTTTCTTTTGTGTGATAGCCTGATAGGTAATGATGCAAACTCCTAGCTTGGGGCTATGGCTATGCAATGATGATACTTATAATATTAGAGCATTTGCATCAAACAATGCAGCAAAAAAAAAAAAAAAAAGAAAAAAAAGAAAAGAAAGATAAAATACTATTTTGGTCTTTAAATTTTACTAAAAATTTATTTTTCATTCTTAAACTTTAAGAATTTTTTTTTTTCCCTCTAAACTTTGTAAAGGGTTATTTAATTAGTTTAGAGAGAAAAACAATGATGAAAATATAACTTTTTTCAATATTTTAGGGATGAAAACCAAATTTTTGGTAAGGTTTAAAGACTTAAAATAAAATATCTCTAATAGTTTAGGAACGAAAGATGAAATTTTCAATAGTTTAAGAATAAAAAATGAACTTAAACATTAAGGATGAAAAACAAACTCTTTGTAAAATTTAGGAATGGGTGGGTGGACTTGTAAATATTAGGTTGGGCTCAACATGTTGTAAGGCTTGGTTGCTGGCAGAATTGCATATTATATGATTAATGGTAGGTGGGTCGAATCTTGGAGGATAAGATGGGCCATCTCCATCTCCATTTAAAGCATTTTGGGCCTCTAAGTTCACGGCTTGTTGGGAGGACATAGAAGCTAGTTCGTGTGTGCCGTTAGGATCAGCGCCATTCATATGGTTAGGGAGGATTGTGTCGCTGACGTGTGTGGGTAAGCATGCCAACTGTTGGTTGCTGTCCTTGCTAACGGCTTTCGTACTGCTCAGTACTGCAGGTTGGTGCTCTGCTGTGCTTGCATGAATTTGCGCTTGTACGCTGAGATGCGTGGGCGAGTGCTTCTTGTCTTGACTTGCTGATGTACCCTCATCTAAAGATGCCGCCGTAGTAGACATTGGGCTTGTAGGAATGGCACTGGCGGTGGGGCCTGGGATTGCCTGATGGTCAGGCTTCAAAAATAGTCCTTGTGGTATATCGCTGTTGTCCGATCTCAACCATGGTCCTAAAGCAACAAAGTTAAGTCCGAATGGATTCCTGATGTGGAATAAATTCCCATGACAACTGCTAGCTTCATGTCCAATGATACCGCAACGATAACAGATATCGGAGATCTTTTCATATTTAAAACTGATCCATAAATGGGGTAGATTCTCTCTGGGGAGAAAAAAGCCAGGCATAAGTGGTTTTAGGACATCCAACTCGATTTGAATGCGCAAGAATTTTCTCCATATAGTGCCACCTTTGCTTGCGAGGTTGAGCTCTACAACAGTGCTCTACAACAGTCCCAACCATTTCTCCAATTTTTCTGAGATTACTAGGAGACTTCCGTAGCTCAGGGAGGCCATGGACTTGTACCCAAACCGTGGAAGTAGTGAATGGGATCTCCTACCATATTAGAGGCGAGTTCCAATGCTTTAGAATTAGGTGGCCACCCTTAATCGACCATGGTCTTCTTTTGAAAGCATTATTCATATCAGCTTTGTGACTGAATAGAAACTTGTACGTATCTCTATCGAGTTGAATCACTTGAATCTGTCGATTTGGTTTCCAACCTCTGTTGACGACGTCTATAATTGCAGTGACTCCAACATTTTTGTGGGTAATCAGTTTTCCGATGAGAGTAAAAGAAGATGGGATAAGGTCTAGTTGGTTTGGAGGGAGCTCTAGGCATGCTTCTATCCAAGAGCTATTTTCAGTACGGTTAATAAGCTCTGATACTTCCATATGGACTATGGAGTGGGGGAGGTTGGATGGCAAGTGAAACTAATGGAGAGACTGTATTACTCTATGGAAAGGGAAAGGGACGATGTAATAGGGAGAGCAGGTTGTATAAGGAGAAGGAGGAAGGGGAAAGGACTGGGGAGAGCAGGTGCTACGGAGAGCACGGGAAAAAGTTTTCAGAACCATATATGTTATGTCGTTTTTCCTTGATACCCTATAAGGGCAAGACTTAGGTACAGTACTTAGGTGTTGTTCTTTAAGTTCTCTTTTTAAGATTCTGTCATGTGGATTTTTTCTTATGGGATGGAAGTGTATTTTTTAGTTAAGTAACCACATAACTGAATTTTAAAAGAGAAACTTAAAGAATAGCACCTAAAGTGCTGTACCTAAATTTTGTCCATAATATAATTACATCAAGAATCAAGACTACAATAAACCTCTTTTTTTTTTTTTTAAATCTACAATAATCCATGGTATCATAAAAACGTTCCAATTCTACTACAATAAACCTCTTTTTTTTTTTTTTAAATCTACAATAATCCATGGTATCATAAAAACGTTCCAATTCTGCCTGTTTATTAACATAAAAAGCAGCACAGCTCCAAGAAGACTTGTTTTTTATGATTAAACTTTTAATTAAAAGATCTTCAATTTCTTTTTTACAGTATTCTAATAATTCATTGTTCATTTGTATTAGTCTAGCTTTAGTAGGAATTTGTCTTTCATTAAAATCTTTTTCATAAGGTAATTGTACTATATGTCGGTGCCTATGCCAAAAAGCAGTAAGGAGATTAGAACAAATTTCTCTCTCAATATGTTGTCGGAATACTTTTATTTTATGATATAATATGGGATTTGTCAATTGATTAGCAATTCTTTCATATATTATTTTTGACTTTAAAGATAAAAAATGTCTGTTTTTCCTGTAAATTCTTTCTTTATCGATTTCTTTTATTATGGAAGTATTATCTAGTGAATAGATTTCTTTTGGGATCAGTGGTAAAATGAATTTAAAAAGTGTGTCTTTTCCTAACACATTAGTTTTAATTCCATCGTCTGTTGTTAAGAAGGGATAAAGTAAGGCCATAAAGGGATTTCCTAAAATAATTTTAGAAAAAAGGTCTTTAATTAAAACAAAAACAGTTTCAAAACATATTCCATTGTTACATATGTGAACATTAGGTATTTTGTAATTAATTATGAGCTTTTCTCCATTAGCCTGAGTTAATCTTTCAGATGATTTTTCAAAATACTTTTGTGGGGCCTATGGGCCTGATAGCCTCGGCCCATCATGAAACAGGCCCAAGGCCCAGGCCGAGGTGCATAGGCCATTTTTCGTTGTTAGGCTAAATTGGGGAAAGCCTCTCTTCCCAATCCACGCCGAGGACCACCTCATCCTCGGCCTGACGAGGGGGATTTTAGGGAGAGACTAACCCCAGAGTAAGCTGTCATTCTCACATTTAATGCATTCAACTAACTCCCCCAGGCCGCATTAATGGGGAGGTAACCCCTTGGATCTTCAAATGGTGTGCAAGTTGAGCCAGATTCAAATTATATGCGTCAATAATTGTCAGCGCGAAAATGATGAAACCCTTGGGTTCAAACAGGTATTTATACTCCCCCTTAGGTTCCCCAAATGTAACCGCTTGCTCATAAAAGCAAAAGATCATGCCGTTGAAAGTGGGAAACGTGGTGCCGCCAAAATTTAATGTGGGCGCCCATTAAGTCTCGAAACGCTAAAAACGCGCATTGGGCAGTCAGAAGGCCGCCAGCATCAGTACAAACCGAAGTGGGACAATTCGTCCAGGGACCCGCAAGTATCAAAACCCTCATTCCCGTCCTAGGGAACATGCAGCAGGGTTTTGAGGGGCTATTGTGGGGCCTATGGGCCTGATAGCCTCGGCCCATCATGAAACAGGCCCAAGGCCCAGGCCGAGGTGCATAGGCCATTTTTCGTTGTTAGGCTAAATTGGGGAAAACCTCTCTTCCCAATCCACGCCGAGGACCACCTCATCCTCAGCCTGACGAGGGGGATTTTAGGGAGAGACTAACCCCAGAGTAAGCTGTCATTCTCACATTTAATGCATTCAACTAACTCCCCCAGGCCGCATTAATGGGGAGGTAACCCCTTGGCAGGATAACGTTGATCAGAGTGAACCACTTGAGTACTGATAAGGCCTCTGATGGGACGGACGGCCAAAAAAGAAGGCAAATAGATGATCAACAGATGGAAAGAGGGGATAGGAAGATGAAAACTATAAAAGAAAAGTTAGTAAAGTAAGAAAGAGGGGGAGGGAGAAAAAAGAGAACCGTAAGGCCTCCTCGGCCTGCCGAGGAGCGTCCCCCCATTGAAAGAAAAACTTTTAGCATTCTTCTTCTATATAAAAGAAGTTCATGCATGGTGATCGACGGCCAGCTCCTAAACCTCTTAGCCCATTCTCTACAAATTTACTGTTTGGGTTTATTGGGCTGAAAACCCATCTCTCAGAGTCAATCCAAATTGAGTCCCTACAACTTTAAAGGTATTAGTCCTTCTTATATACAATTCATGTCAGCACTTGAGTCTATTAAAACAATTTCTATCAAAGAAAACTTTTTATTAATTACTAAAGTGACTTCTGTATGCTATTTTTGAAAAATTATTCTGTCAATTAAACTTAAGAAATTCTGTCTATTATGAGCATCTTTTTCTAATGAAAGGGGGTCTATCATAGACAATTTTTTCAAATTTATTATTTCTGCAATATTTTGTTCATCTATGTTTGTCGGATTATCTTATTTAATTTCTTTTTTTTCTTGTTTTACTATTTTTGCTTCTGTCATTAAGTCTTGTAGGGTTATTGGTTTTACGTTTGTTTGTTTGTTTGTTTTTTTTTTTTCCACATTCCATAACATGGTGTCCATATTTCCTACACTTAATACAAGCAATAGGTATGTCTATAGAATTTTTCAAATTTCGTAAATAGCCTTCTTTTTTTTTAATCTTTTTGGTGATTAGATAGATTATCTATCAATTTCATTATTATGTCTTTTTGTTTCCTTTTTCTTTTATTTACTTTGAGTGGCTTGGTTTATTTTAGTTCTTCCTTTTTCTTTACTTGGTATTGCTCTTTCTGTTTAATGTTAAACATTCCCATTAATTCATTTATTACATCTTTCTCAAACTCTAATTTACTGATTTGTTTAATAGTTTTATTATGTCTATCATATTGTTTCTTAGTATGTCCATATTGTTTACATTTATGACAAATAGTATTTCTCATATGTCTGTCAATTTTCTCATTATCTGATGACTCAGTAGTATTTAAAATTGTAATGTTTCCTTTTCTGTCTATATCTAGAGGTGAATTTAAAATTTCTATCTTTTTAGTTAATTTTGCCAAAACTATCATTTTGGGTATATATCATAGATCTTTTAATTGATTTTATTCTTTCATCAATTTTTTCTTTTAAACTATCATTATTCCTAGGACTATTATTTGTCCATCCTTTGTTGATTAGTTCTACTAAAGTACTATTTTGTCTTTCTTTTTCTATCTCTTCTTTTATATCTATAGGACTTCTTTCTTTCTCTACTTCTATCATTTCTAACTTCTTTTTGTACTATGTGACTATCTTCTTTACTATCTGTCAGAGTTGTCTTTAGTGTCTTTATGTCATTTTTTTTTATCAATTATCTCTATTAGGCTATCTCGTTTACTATTTTTAATATCTGTCATGTTTATAGATATGTCAGTACTTATTAAGTTATTCTTTTGTCTATTATGCCAATTATCTACTACGGTTTTTACTAAATGTGATCTATGATGAGGTTCAAATTCTCTTTGTTTTTCTAATTATGAATTTAAAGCTTTCATTCTTTCAAGAAGATTAAAAAACCTATCATTTTTTCTTTCTACTTTAGTGTATGTAATGGATCTTTCAACAGTTTCTAAAGATTCTAGTTTTTTTTTATTAATCATGTCTAACAAATTATTATTATGTCTATTAGTCTGTCGGTTGATTTTTCTCCTGTTAATGTACTCCAATTATTTGTGCTATTATTATAGTTATAATTATCTATATTATTGTTAGAATCAGAATTTGTTTCATCAAAATCCATATTACTATTTAACCAATTATTGTCTAAATCTCTTATGCTATAACCTTCATCATAATCTATATCATCATAGTCCATGTTTCTAATTAGTGTGTGCCTAACCTAAGTGTGAACAAGCAAACAAATGATGAACTAATAAACATATTTATTCTATTTTCAAACAATAAATAATTACTAGCAGAACTATTACTAACCACTAGTATCCTTACTATTGAGAGCACCTCCTCGGGAAACTCCATTGTGGGACCACCTAAACAACGTCTGTCCGTTGGCTAACAAATATGGGTTGACCAATGCGAAACTATGGTTTGCTAACGAGTCTTGAGGCTGACCAACACTATTAAGGAGCAAGTAGTGGCTATGTAGTAATATTAGTTCTTAGTAACTACTTAATTGCAAAGAAATAAAAATCATACATCTACCACCCACGACTTTGATACCATAAATACCCCAGCAGAGAGCATAGTAGTAATATGGAAGCATAAACAATGATAAAATAGATGATAAAGAAGAAAACAACAAAATAGATATATTCAAAATAAGTTAAAACATAATATAAAATATGAAAATAGAAACTAGTAAAATCTTACTTGAATAAAAACTTCTGTCTTTGATTAAAACTAAAAACGTATGTCTTAGATACAAGCTTAAAAATAAAACTATTTGAAGAGTTACAAGATTACAAAGTAAAATCTATCTTTGAAACTGAAAAGTTACAAGATTCTGTCCAAAGGGAAGGGTTACAGGATTACAAGAAAGGAAGGATTACAAGAGTCGTTCTAAGGGAGAGAGGACTGTCTTCTTTCTGGGACTTCTAAAATTTGAACTTGAGAATTGAACCTCAATTTTGAACCTTATTTTTTGTCTTCAAAGTTTGTCATTTTATAGATAAAATGAACCATGATAAGTCTTCAAAAGTAACCTGAGTTAGTAAAGTTAATTCAAGTTAATCTGTCGGTGGAAACTTGTAAAATACCATTGATGAATAGTAGTCTTTTCATAAAGTGACTTCTAATGACTTTGTCTGGGAATTTGTCAAAGTACTATTCACACACGCAGATGAATAGTGATCTGTCAAAAATATTTGTTTGATTTTCTGAATTTGTCTGTGTGGTCATTCTGAAAGTTATTGACGCATGCTTGGTGAATAGTTATTTGTCATAATTATCTTTAAAGAGAGCGAGATATTGATTTGTCGTTTTTTTTTTGTCTGTCATATGTCATAGAGATCTTGAGAGTCTTGAAATGCTCATGGGCGAGTCCTGTAGTTTGGAGAGAAGGATTCCATTATTGTGTCATCTTCATTGTTCGAAATTTGTGATGCAGCTTCAAGTAGCTGTTTCTTAAGTCATTTTCTGTTTGAAACGGGGGCAAGCTGGCATTGGACTTTACTTTTCTCTAAAAGGAAATTAGAACTTTATGTCTAGGAGGAAGAGGTCTTTTATGTAATTCTTGGCAAATATGATCAAAATTAAACTTATTCCACCATTTTAATTTAAATTTTCTAGTAAGCATGGGGAAATGATACTGGGGATGTCTTTCTATCTTGTATTCCCATCTAATGATCCATGAGAGATCTGGAAACCTATAAAAGAACTGCAAAAGATGTGGAAAATTCTTAAGTTGCGGTATGTCTGGTTCTTTCTTGAAAGTCTCATAGGCTTTTAAGAGATCAGGAGGAAGAATCATAGCTTCGGGACCATAGGAATTTCACCAGTCAATGAACCATCTTGGTATCATTATGTCTTTCTTTCTATACATATCAAAACAGAAAAACCAAGTATGTTTGTAAATATTATTTTGGAGTAGAAGGAACCTATCTCAGGCTTCTATATAATCATAATAATTATAAAACTGAGGGTCAAAGAGTAGGAAAAAGTTCTTAGTGATCTAGGGTTGTGCTTTCCATTGGGAGGGGGTGAGGATCTGTTTTATGACTACTTTAGAGTAGCCAATTCTGTTTGGGTTTTGGGAGCAAGGCATATGTGTTACCAAGATTGAGTCTGTATCAACTAAAATAAATTCATAAAATTTTTGGGTCTTTAAAGTTTCTGTCTTAAGGTGTTCTCATCTTGAGGGTATGAGCTGTTTGACTAGGAAGAGGTCATTTGTTATGTGTTGGTATTCTATTTCAATCCATAGAATAAAATTCTAGGAATCTTTTAGGAGTTCAATATTGTGGTCTTCTTTTGGGGCTTGGGTTTCCTAAGAGGTGGAGGATCTGTACTTTAGTTGATTAGATGGAGAGGCTAAAGAGGGAAAAGAGGATGCAACTATGTTAAATGGTAAAGGAGAAACTAATTTGATTTCTGATTTCCTAACACATGAATTCCTATAGGGAAGATGAGTTCCCCTGTAGATAAGGGCAACTCCCCAAAACCCAGAACCAGACAGTCTTATGCTTCTCCTCTGATTCCCCCTAGCAGATTTCTCCCTTGTCCCTCTTTCACCTCGCCTACTTTCTCTTCGAACAAACCCCAAGAAAGATCCCCATTAACATGTAGCCCAAACTTCTTTGAACCACTCTTCCCAAGCTCTACTCCAACAACCATAAACCTTTAAATAAAACATTACAATAGATAAGATATCATATTCCCAATAAGAAAGATTTACTTGACAGACTTCATGAAGCAACCATATTTTCCAAATTTGATATGAAAAGTGGATTTTGGTAGATACAAATAAATGAGAAAGATAGATATAGAACTGCCTTTACAGTTCCTTTTGGTCATTATGAGTGGAATGTCATGCCTTTTGGTTTAAAAAAATGCACCTAGTGAATTTCAAAACATAATGAATGATATATTTACACCTTTTACAGATTTTTCAATTGTTTATATAAATGATGTCTTAATTTTTCTAAATCAATCGAGGACCATTGGAAACATTTAGATATATTTGTCAAAGTAATTAAACATAATGGATTAGATGTCTCAGCCACTAAGATAAATTTATTTCAAGATAAAATCTGATTTTTAGGTCATAATATTTATAAGGGAACCTTAAGCCCCATTAACAGAGCCATTCAATTTGCAAATAAATTCCTAGATGAAATAAAAGATAAAAACCAGTTATATAGATTTCTTGGCATCCTAAATTATGTTTCAGATTACTTTCAAGGATTAAGAAAGATATGCAAACCCTTGTATAAAAGGCTAGAAAAGAATCCTCCTCCATGGACAAACATACATACTATGATAATCAGATAGATAAAAAATTAAGTTAAGCAACTCCCTTGTATTGCTATTCCTTCCCCCAATACTTTTAAAATTGTTGAGATAGATGCTTCTGACATAGGTTATGGTGGAATTCTAAAACAAGTAGGAAAAAATGATGCCAAAGAACGAAATTTTATCTATTATATTATGTGTTTCAAAATTTCAAAATTATCTTTTTAATGAAAAGTTTTTAATTCAAGTTGATTGTAGAAGTGCTAAAGAAGTTTTATAGAAAGATGTTCAAAATCTTGTTTCCAAACAGAGTTTTGCTAGTGGTTTGCTCTAGTACCAAATGTTACAAACCCATAGGTAGAACTCATCCTTGAAAACCAACCTGTAAGAATAAAACCTACACAATGTGAGAGAGATAATATTGCGTGTAGTAGAAACATTATATACTTATTATCAGGATAAAATTCATTTAAAAAGATTTTGTGAGTAATATTTCTCCAAATCCCAAAACAATTCTTCCATCCTCTTGACTGAAAGCAAGGTGGCATCTCCTCAGCACATAAATGAGTGGTCTTTATGATGCTTTTCTGATTCATGCACTATAGATTTTTCACAACTCTTACATTGTTAGATTCTTGTTTCATATGCTGATTGATAGCATAGTTCAGAATTGTTTTATGATACGGTAAGGTTAACCTTAGGAAGTAGATATCAATATGACTGGAAATTAAGGGTTGGATGGAAAATTTTCAATCCAAATTTGAGCCCACCGATGTTTCTACCACAAGCCCAAGTCCACATATACATAACTAACAAGTACATATGGGCCCTGGGCCTGTTCAATAAATCCTTGCCATATCAATGAAATGGATAGAAGAGTTTTTTTCTTCTCACGTAAGGTGAGTTTTTTTCTCTACATGGGAGTTTCTTTCTCACATTTTTCGTGAGACATAGTTGTGTGATTGTTTTCCTCTTCTAGTTTAGGTTTATTTCACTTCTTTCAACCTTATGTTTTCAATTATGGATTCGGATTTTGTGCAAAAATTAAAAAACATTACGTTGACGGAAGATGAAAGTGAGGTTATTAGGGTTGGAACAATGCATAGGGACAAAATATTGGAAGAATGCTCTCTCAGTCTGTTGGGGAAATTTCTCACAAATAAGCCATTTAACCAACGTGCCGCCAAGACCTTACTGCGATCTGTGTGGAAGATGGGTTCTGATGTACGTATTGTTGATGTTGGAGATGGTGTATTTCAATTTAAATTTTCCATGGAGAGCCAATTGAAGTGGGTGCTAGCGAATGGTCCTTGGAGTTTTGAAGATCATCCATTGGTATTGTGTAGATGGGAGCGGGGTATGACTGCTTCTTCTGTCTGTTTTACTTCGATACCAATGTGGGTTCAGATCTGGGGTCTTCCTTTTGATCTGTTGTTCGAGGAAGTAGGTAGAGATATTGGCAATGGAATGGGGAAGGTTGTGGAGGTTGACTTGAAGGCTTTTTCATCAGATCAAGCCCGTTTTATATGTGTAAGGGTTGAACTTCCTTTGGAGAAACCATTACGTAGAGGAGGGGTTGTTGAAAGTCCTAAAGGAGACAAAGTTTGTATTGGCTTTAAATATGAAAGATTAGTGGGGCTCTGCTTTAGGTGTGGGCGGTTTGTTCATGAAGCAAGAACTTGTTCCTTCCAAGTCGAAGATCATCAAGAACTCCATTATGGTGATTGGTTGAAGGCTGGTTTTCGAAAGAACTCTTCTTCAGTAAACAATGGTGGCCAATTTGAGAGAAGGGAGGAGGCAGCGCAACTGAATCAAAGTCAAGGAAGATTAACTGTAAACTCCACTAGCGACTCTGTGGGAGTAGTTTTAAGATAGAACCAATGTGAAATGGTTAGTGGAGGTTCTGGTGGTCAGCCGTCCAAGGGTGCTGCTGCGATAAAGCCAGTTGCGATGGCTGAGATAGTTGCAACTTTTGATGAGAAACTAACTCCTGACTTTGAGGCGATGATATCTGAGGTTGATAAAGCTATCCAATCAGAACCGTGTATTTCAAGTCCAAATTCTATTCGTGTTGATCAGTTGAAGCGTGTTGAGCAGTTGAAGAATAAAACTGATTTTTACTCGGGCTTGGTAGATATTGAAGTGATGGATGATGACTCACTTACTTGTAAACGCGGTTCATCAGGAAAATCTTTTGAGCCGTGTATTGCTTCGTGTCTTCCGAAGAATGATAGAGGTGTTAATGCTGAGAAGGGATATGTAAAAGAAGATAGCAACCCGGTTACAGGTAGGCCCAAGAGAAGTGGAGATAAAAATATGGGTGGGTTGCTCTCTATTCAAGGCCCAAAAACTACTGGATTAAGTGAAGGTGCAACTAAAAAGGCCACATCAACAGATTGTACTTCAAGTAGTGCTGGAGAGAATGGGCTCAAGAATAGGACTTGGAAGAGGGCTGTTATAAAGCCACGGGCTAGTATAGAGGTGCCTATTAATAAAGTACTTGGGCCGAAGAGGAATAGCAAGGAGATGCTGCGTGGAACAGAGAAGGCAGATTTAATAGAGAAGGCAATTTTGACAAAAAAGAAATCCAAGGTTAGTATTACTGAAGGTTTTCATGTTCTTTCTGGGATGGAGCAGATTACATCGGCGGAGGTTGCTACGCAACCCCGCCGGCATTATGAGTCTATTGAGTTGGAACTGCCGAGAGCTTGGGAACCATCGGACAGTTCGTGTCTTGATCAAGGTAATCAATAAACAAGATCCCAATATTGTGTTTTTAATGGAAATAAAATCTGGTTTGGATTGGATGTTAAAAGTTTGTGACTGTTGTAAATATAAAAATGGTTTTATTGTGCTTAGTAGAGGAAGTAGTGGTGGTTTAGCTTTATTTAGGAAAAAAGATATTAGGCTTGATATTCAGTCTTATTCTCATTCTCATATTGATGCATGGGTAGACGGGGGGGATGGTATTGGTTGGTGGCATCTCACTGGTTTTTATGGTGAATCGGATACTTCTAAAAGATGGGAATCATGGCAAAAACTTAAACATTTATATGGGACATCCTCTTTGCCGTGGCTAGCAATTGGGGATTTTAATGAAATTACTAGTATGGATGAAAAGGAGGGGGGAAGTAATAGAACAAGACAGCAAATGAAATATTTTGTTGACACTATTAACTATTGCGGTTTAAAGGAAGTTCGATTCACGGGGTCCTTATTTACTTGGTTGTATTTAAAAGAGGATGGATCTCAAATTAGGGAAAGGTTGGATAGAGCTTTGGCTACGATGGAGTGGTTTCATTTGTTTCCATTGGCTAAGCTTACTCGTCTTTCATCTTCGGCTTCAGACCATTCCCCTCTTATTCTTCAGTTGTCCGTAAAACCTAGAGAAAAGAAGATGGGTAGGGTTTTTAGATTTAAATCAATGTGGTTAAAGGACCTAAGGTGTGAGGCTATTGTAGAGGAAGCTTGGGATGAAGGTTTGCATAGAGGATCGAGTAATGTTCTTAATAGATGCTTGGAGAGTTGCTGTGCTAGACTTGAGGTTTGGAATGCCAATGAATTTGGTAATGTAGGGAAAACAGTAGCTGACTTACAGAAAAAACTAGAATAGTTAGAGTTGCAACCTACAACACCGGATGTGATTAGATCTTTGAAGAACACTAGAATTGAGTTGAACTGTTGGATAGATAAGGAAGATGATATGTGGAGGCAAAGATCAAGAATAAGCTGGATGCAATATGGGGATAGGAATACTAGGTTTTTCCATGAGAAAGCTTCAGCAAGGAACAAAAAGAATTTCATTGAAGGTATAATGGATGAGGATGGTAGGTGGTTGGAGGATGATGAGCATGTAGAGGAGTTGATCTTGCAGTACTATGAGAGGCTTTTCACTAGTAGTGATCCTACAGAGTTTGAAGAAATTCTAAATGCAGTTCAACCTAAAGTCACATCCAGGATGAATCTGCAGCTAGTAAGGGAGTTTACAGAGGGTGAAGTGAAAAATGCCATGAAGTAAATGTATCCATTAAAGTCTCCTGGACCGGATGGTATGCCTCCATTATTTTATCAACACTTTTGGCACAAGATTGGTGGTGTGGTTACTTCAACTGTTTTGGCTTTCCTCAATTCAGGTATTGTTCCACCAAATTTCAATCATACACATATTGTCCTTATTCCTAAATGTAAAGAACCAAAAACTGTGACTGATTATAGACTCATTAGTCTTTGTAATGTGGTTTATAAAATTGCACCAAAAGCTATTTCTAATAGGTTTAAAAAAGTTCTTCATTTTATTATTAGTGATACCCAAAGTGCTTTTGTGCATGGAAGGTTAATTACTGATAATGTTCTTGTAGCATATGAGATGATGCATCATATTAGTCAAAAGAAGAATGGAAGAGTGGGTGAATTAGCTTTAAAGCTTGATATGAGCAAGGCATATGATAGGATTGAGTGGATATGGTTGGAAAAAATTATGCAAAAATTGGGGTTTGATGATAAATGGTATGCTTTAATTATGAAGTGTGTCACTACTGTTTCTTATTCCGTGAAGATTAATGGTAAGCCTAAAGGGCATATTGTTCCAACTAGGGGCATTAGGCAGGGGGATCCACTATCTCCTTATTTATTCTTATTATGTGCGGAAGGTCTTTCGGCTCTTATTAAGAAAGAGGTGGAGAATGGAAGGTTAGGGGGAATTGCAGCATGCTGGAGGGGTCCAAAAATATCTCATCTTTTCTTTGCCGATGACAGTTTGATATTTTGTAGAGCTTCCTTGGAGGAATGTGATACCCTTCAGAGGGTGTTGAGGGTTTATGAATGTGCTTCAGGGCAGCAATTAAATCGTGCTAAAACTTCTCTATTTTTCAGTCATAATACTCCAGTTGATATTCAAGAAGTCATTAAAGAGAGGTTTGGTGCCCAAGTGATTAAGCATCATGAAAAATATCTTGGTTTGCCATCATTGGTGGGAAGGAATAAGAAGAACACTTTCATTAATATTAAGGATAGATTAAGGAAAAAGCTTGCCGGTTGGAAAGAGAAGTTATTGTCTAAGGCAGGGAAAGAAGTGTTGATCAAAGCTGTGGCACAAGATTGGTGCCCAAGTGATTAAGCATCATGAAAAATATCTTGGTTTGCCATCATTGGTGGGAAGGAATAAGAAGAACACTTTCATTAATATTAAGGATAGATTAAGGAAAAAGCTTGCCGGTTGGAAAGAGAAGTTATTGTCTAAGGCAGGGAAAGAAGTGTTGATCAAAGCTGTGGCACAAGCGATTCCGACCTATACTATGAGTGTTTTCAAATTGCCTGACTCTCTTTGTGAGGATTTGACTAGTATGATTCGTAATTTTTGGTGGGGGCAAAGAAATGTTGAAAGGAAGATAGCTTGGATGAGTTGGGAAAAATTGTGTGCTTCGAAGAGTTGTGGTGGGTTGGGTTTTAAAAAGCTTAAGGAGTTTAATTTGTCTTTATTGGCAAAGCAAGGATGGAGACTTCAACAGGGTCATGATTCATTGGTATACAAGGTTTTGAAGGCCAAATATTTTCCCACATGTGATTTCTCACAGGCTGTTTTGGGTAATAACCCTTCATTCACTTGGCGGAGTATTATGTCTGCTCAACCTCTTGTTAGATATGGGTTAAGATGGAGAGTTGGTAATGGCGAGAAAATATGGATTTGGGGTGATAGATGGCTGCCAAAGCCTTCAACTTTCATGGTTTCATCCCCTAGATTGTTTATGCCGCCAGATTTGAAGGTTGGAGAACTGATAAACAAGGAAGAAGCTTCATGGAAGGGGGAGGCTATTGATGCTTTGTTTTTGCCGCATGATGCAGAGATTATAAAGACAATTCCCATTAGCTTTAATCTGCCAAATGACAAAATGATTTGGGCTTGGAGTAATAATGGTGTGTTCTCTGTAAAAAATGCCTATTGGGTTGCGTCTAGAATGTCCCTAGTGGATTCCTCAAGTTCAAGCTTTGATGATAGCCAAGAAAAAAGATTTTGGAAATGCATATGGCGGATCAATGTGCCTCCTAAAATTAGGCACTTCACTTGGAGGGCCTGTAAAGATATCCTACCGGTAAAGTCTAACCTTGTTAAAAGGAATGTTTTGCAGGTTGATACATGCGACGGATGCAACACGGAGGCAGAGGATGCGATTCATTTTTTCTGGAAATGTTCCCGAGCAAAAGAACTTTGGTCTTCAATGAAACTGGTGTTTCCTAACGTGTTGGACTTGTTTTGTTCTGTAAAAGAGATGTTATGGTGTTTAATGATGGAGGAAAAGAATTTACTAGAAAATATTGAACTGTTACTAACATGTATGTGGGCGATGTGGAATAACAGAAATGAAGTTCGACATGGCGGAGCGCGAAAAGATGGAAAAATGTTGTTTTGGTGGGCTGTGCAATTTTTAGATGAATATCGGGCTGCTGTTGATCTCTTACCGGTACCTCAGATGTCTATCCAGCACGTTCAAACATGGAGTCCACCATCTTCACCGTGTCTCAAGTTCAATGTTGATGCTGCTGTGTTTGTAGAGCTACAAGCTATTAGAGTTGGAATCATAGCACGGGATTGGAATGGTCGTTTTGTAGCTGCAATGTGCAGGAAAATTCAAGCACCACTGGGACCTCTTGAAGCTGAATCGAAGGCTGTTGAAGTGGGATTGCAGTTCGCATGGCAGTTGGGTATTTCAGACTTAACAATCGAGGGTGATGCGTTAATTATCTTTAGGACGTTGAATCAAAATTCCTCCTCAGTTTCGGCCTCAATTGATGCAGTGATTACGGGTATTAGATTAGCTGTCTTGGAGTTCCATAATGTGTTTTTTTCACATGTGAAACGTTCTGTAAATACCCCTGCTCATTTACTAGCAAAGTATGCCAAGGGCATAGTTCATCAATGTATGTGGATGGAGAATTGTCCTAGTTTCATAGAATTAGCAATTCTTCATGATGTAAACTCTATTGTTATTTGATTAATATTAAGTGTGTGCTTTCCTATCAAAAAAAAAAAAAAAAAAAAGAAATGGATAGAAATTATCAATTTAAAATTGAAGCCCATCATTGTTTCTACCCCAAGATCAAAGGCTGGTTGGGCCAGTCCGAAACCTACATTTCGATTTCTGCATTAACTGGAACTGGGAAAAGAAAAGAAAAAATTGTTATCTTACCACTATTATCTTTACATAAACGTGTCATTGAGTCATTCACCACCTATTAAAAGTAAAAAAGCTTTACCGTCGGCCCAGTTGAATAAAAAAGATTTTTGTTTTTTGTTTGTTGTTTTTGGGTTTCAATGGAATTTGGTGGCAAGATGCAATAGTATCTAAAGACTTTCGATTGACTAAAACATAGACCTGAAATGTAAGTTTATTAAAAGTAGAAATACATACAAAAGAAGGGTGGTAAGACTTAATAGTCAAAAAGATAATAAAGAGCGATAATTTTTGATATTTTGGACCAATCATTCATAAAGATAAAGAAATTAAAGAGAATGTGAATCAAAGGATAATAGGATGGTTGATGAAGTTGAGAATCGTATCAGAATTATTGTATGATAGAATACCTATTAAATTAAATGCAAAATTGTATAAAACTACTCTACAACTAGCTATGCTCTATGATATCGAATGTTAAGCGGTTAAGAAGTAGCATATTCATAAAATGAGTATAGCTAAAATAAGAATGTTAAAATAGATAAGTGAGAATACACAAAAACATAGACCTGAAATGTAAAGACTTTCGATTGACTAAAACATTTTTTTTTGTTTGTTTGTTGTTTTTGGGTCTCAATGGAATTTGGTGGCAAGATGCACTAGTATCTAAAGAGTTTCAATTGACTAAAACATAGACCTGAAATGTAAGTTTATTAAAAGTATAAATACATGCAAAAGAAGGGTGGTAAGACTTAATAGTCAAAAAGATAACAAAGAGCGAGAATTTTTGATATTTTGGACCAATCATTCATAAAGATAAAGAAATTGAATAGAATGTGAATCAAAGGATAAACAGATGGTTGATGAAGTTGAGAATCATATCAAAAATATTGTATGATTGTATAATACCTATTAAATTAAATGCAAAATTGTATAAAACTACTTTACAACTAGCTATGCTCTATGATATCGAATGTTGGGCGGTTAAGAAGTAGCATATTCATGAAATGAGAATAGCTAAAATAAGAATGTTAAAATAGATAAGTGAGAATACACGAAAACATAAACCTGAATTGTAAAGACTTTCGATTGGCAAAAACCTTTTTTTTTTTTTTTTTTTTTTTTTAGAAGTTATTGTCTAAGGCAGGGAAAGAAGTGTTGATCAAAGCTGTGGCACAAGCGATTCCGACCTATACTATGAGTGTTTTCAAATTGCCTGACTCTCTTTGTGAGGATTTGACTAGTATGATTCGTAATTTTTGGTGGGGGCAAAGAAATGTTGAAAGGAAGATAGCTTGGATGAGTTGGGAAAAATTGTGTGCTCCGAAGAGTTGTGGTGGGTTGGGTTTTAAAAAGCTTAAGGAGTTTAATTTGTCTTTATTGGCAAAGCAAGGATGGAGACTTCAACAGGGTCATGATTCATTGGTGTACAAGGTTTTGAAGGCCAAATATTTTCCCACATGTGATTTCTCACAGGCTGTTTTGGGTAATAACCCTTCATTCACTTTGCGGAGTATTATGTCTGCTCAACCTCTTGTTAGATATGGGTTAAGATGGAGAGTTGGTAATGGCGAGAAAATATGGATTTGGGGTGATAAATGGCTGCCAAAGCCTTCAACTTTCATGGTTTCATCCCCTAGATTGTTTATGTCGCCGGATATGAAGGTTGGAGAACTGATAAACAAGGAAGAAGCTTCATGGAAGGGGGAGGCTATTGATGCTTTGTTTTTGCCGCATGATGCAGAGATTATAAAGACAATTCCCATTAGCTCTAATCTGCCAAATGACAAAATGATTTGGGCTTGGAGTAATAATGGTGTGTTCTCTGTAAAAAATGCCTATTGGGTTGCGTCTAGAATGTCCCTAGCGGATTCCTCAAGTTCAAGCTCTGATGATAGCCAAGAAAAAAGATTTTGGAAATGCATATGGCGGATCAATGTGCCTCCTAAAATTAGGCACTTCGCTTGGAGGGCTTGTAAAGATATCCTACCGGTAAAGTCTAACCTTGTTAAAAGGAATGTTTTGCAGGTTGATACATGCGACGGATGCAACACGGAGGCAGAGGATGTGATTCATTTTTTCTAGAAATGTTCCCGAGCAAAAGAACTTTGGTCTTCAACGAAACTGGTGTTTCCTAACGTGTTGGACTTGTTTTGTTATGTAAAAGAGATGTTATGGTGTTTAATGATGGAGGAAAAGAATTTACTAGAAAATATTGAACTGTTACTAACATGTATGTGGGCGATGTGGAATAACAGAAATGAAGTTCGACATGGCGGAGCGCGAAAAGATGGAAAAATGTTGTTTCGGTGGGCTGTGCAATTTTTAGATGAATATCGAGCTGCTGTTGATCTCTTACCGGTACCTCAGATGTCTATCTAGCACATTCAGACATGGAGTCCACCATCTTCACCGTGTCTCAAGTTCAATGCTGATGTTGTTGTGTTTGCAGAGCTACAAGCTATTAGAGTTGGAATCATAGCACGAGATTGGAATGGTCGTTTTGTAGCTGCAATGTGCAGGAAAATTCAAGCACCATTGGGACCTCTTGAAGCTGAATCGAAGGCTGTTGAAGTGGGATTGCAGTTCGCAAGGCAGTTGGGTATTTCAGACTTAACAATCGAGGGTGATGCGTTAATTATCTTTAGGACGTTGAATCAAAATTCCTCCTCAGTTTCGGCCTCAATTGATGCAGTGATTACGGGTATTAGATTAGCTGTCTTGGAGTTCCATAATGTGTTTTTTTCACATGTGAAATGTTCTGTAAATACCCCTGCTCATTTACTAGCAAAGTATGCCAAGGGCATAGTTCATCAATGTATGTGGATGGAGAATTGTCCTAGTTTCTTAGAATTAGCAATTCTTCATGATGTAAACTCTATTGTTATTTGATTAATATTAAGTGTGTGCTTTCCTATCAAAAAAGAAAAAAGAAAAAAGAAATGGATAGAAATTATCAATTTAAAATTGAAGCCCATCGTTGTTTCTACCCCAAGATCAAAGGCTGGTTGGGCCAGTCCGAAACCTACATTTCGATTTCTGCATTAACTGGAATAGGGAAAAGAAAAGAAAAAATTGTTATCTTACCACTATTATCTTTACATAAACGTGTCATTGAGTCATTCACCACCTATTAAAAGTAAAAAAGCTTTACCGTCGGCCCAGTTGAATAAAAAAGATTTTTGTTTTTTGTTTGTTGTTTTTGGGTTTCAATGGAATTTGGTGGCAAGATGCAATAATATCTAAAGACTTTCGATTGACTAAAACATAGACCTGAAATGTAAGTTTATTAAAAGTAGAAATACATACAAAAGAAGGGTGGTAAGACTTAATAGTCAAAAAGATAATAAAGAGCGATAATTTTTGATATTTTGGATCAATCATTCATAAAGATAAAGAAATTGAAGAGAATGTGAATCAAAGGATAATAGGATGGTTGATGAAGTTGAGAATCGTATCAGAAATATTGTATGATAGAATACCTATTAAATTAAATGCAAAATTGTATAAAACTACTCTACAACTAGCTATGCTCTATGATATCGAATGTTAAGCGGTTAAGAAGTAGCATATTCATAAAATGAGTATAGCTAAAATAAGAATGTTAAAATAGATAAGTGAGAATACACAAAAACATAGACCTGATATGTAAAGACTTTCGATTGACTAAAACATTTTTTTTTTTTTGTTTGTTGTTTTGGGGGTCTAATGGAATTTGGTGGCAAGATGCACTAGTATCTAAAGAGCTTTCAGTTGACTAAAACATAGACTGAAATGTAAGTTTATTAAAAGTAAAATACATGACAAAAGAAGGGTTGTAAGACTTAATAGTCAAAAAGTACAAAAGAGCGCGAATTTTTGATATTTTGGACCAATCATTCATAGAGATAAAGAAATTGAAGAGAATGTGAATCAAAGGATAAATGGATGGTTGATGAAGTTGAGAATCATATCAAAATATTGTATGATCGTAGAATACCTATTAAATTAAATGAAAATTGTATAAAACTACTTACGACTAGCTATGCTCTATGATATCAAATGTTGGGGTGGTTAAGAAGTAGCATATTCATAAAATGAGATATAGCTAAAATAAGAATGTTAAGATCAGATAAGTGAGAATACATGAAAACATAGACCTAAAATGTAAAGACTTTCGATTGGCAAAAACTTTTTTTTTTTTTTTTTTTTTTTTTGGGGGGTCTCAATGGAATTTGGTGGCAAGATGCACTAGTATCTAAAGACTTTCGGTTGACTAAAACATAGATCTGAAATGCAAGTTTATTAAAAGTAGAAATACATACAAAAGAAGGGTTGTAAGACTTAATAGTCAAAAAGACAATAAAGAGCGCGAATTTTTGATATTTTGGACCAATCATTCATAGAGATAAAGAAATTGAAGAGAATGTGAATCAAAGGATAAAAGGATGGTTGATGAAGTTGAGAATCATATCAGAAATATTGTATGATCGTAGAATACCTATTAAATTAAATGTAAAATTGTATAAAACTACTCTACGACTAGCTATGCTCTATGATATCAAATGTTGGGTGGTTAAGAAGTAGCATATTCATAAAATGAATATAGCTAAAATAAGAATCTTAAGACAGATAAGTGAGAATACACAAAAAGATAGGATCCAATTTTAGGAAATTCACTTGTAGATATGGGTGATTGATATTGATGAAAAGATGAGATAGAGTTGCTTGAAATGTTTTAGTCATGTTTAGAGGAAGAAATAGTGGGTTGATCTTGATCCAAGTTGAGAGAATAAAAAAAGGTAAAGGAAGACCCAAAATAACATTAGTAAAAAAAGAAAGAAAAAAAGACTTATCAATCAAAGAAGAAACCAAGAATATGACTTGAGATAGAATATACTGGAGGAAAAGATGAGACTGACCATATCTTCTCTATTAAGAATTCATAGTCAATCCCAAAAAATTTGGGATTAAGACTTGTTGTTCATTGAGACCATCACTAGTTATCTTGAAGTGACAATAGTATATGAGTAAGACTTAGGTACAATATTTAGGTGTTGTTCTTTAGGTTATCTTCTTAAAATTCAGCCATGTGGATTTTTTCTTATGAGATAAAAATGTATTTTTTAATTAAGTAGTTACATGACTGAATCTTAAAAAAGAAACCTAAAGAACAACACTTAAAGTACTGTATCTAAATTTTGTCCATAATATAATAATATCAAGAGTCAAGACTACAATAATCCCCTCTCTCTCTCCCTCTCTCTTTTTTTTTTTTTAAATTTTTTTAAATCTTTGATATCTGGATCAGATGACACAAGGGTATGATTATTTGATATTTATAAGTTGGAATTTACTCTCTATTGATAAATAATAATTATCATTGTATTTTTCATTAGGCTACATTGCACTATATGCAACCTATTTATGCATTATTTGAGAGGTTTGCATATAGATATGCTACATATGAGAACATTTTAAGTTTCCAACGCATAGGTATCATTGTTTATCCCACTGAGGTTGTTATTTATTTAGTTCGACCATTTCTTGCTTTCTCTCTTCCACTTTATTGCATAAAACTTTCCAAATTAGTATTTTTGATAAATTCTAGCCATTTTCTGAGTGACTTGTCAATTATCACACACCTCTTGCTACATCATTTGGCTTAATTCATACAAGCTTTGTAAATTGGTACTCTACGCAGTTTGGTTTCTTGGAAATTGCAAATTGATAATTGATGATTCATATATTGTGTCACATGGTTGTGCAATGGGAATTTTCAGCTGTTTGATTTGAGAATTTTGTCCAAAGATTGGTCTCATCATAGGAATGATGACATGAAAATAATGATCTTCTAGGAGAATATAAGACCCTAACTTGAAGTTTAGGGTTAATTAGTTAAACTGGTATCACAATATGAAAATTTTACCCCCATCACATACATACTCATAACACCCATGTTTCGTTGCACATAGCTCAGGACAATTCAGGTGTATGTGGGCATCTAAATTCCCACCATCCTCACTTTAATAGCATTTGGATTCTCCTTTAAAAAGGTAGGTTTCCATATTCTCATAGATTGGGAAAGGTCGATTTTACCATAATTGAATATCCTTTGACTATCTAAAATAGAACACTTCTTTAATCAAACATCTCTCCTCTATTGCCAGGTGCTTATGCTATGTATCCAATTTTTATTCTAATTATTTTTTAATATTATGCTTACATTCATGGGTAATACGTTTTTCACTGTGTTTATAAACCTAAGGATATTTTGGTAAGAAAAAATAATTTCTATGGTATTCAAGAGGTCAGCTAAGAAAAGAGTGAAAGTACGCAGTGCCTTTTTTTTTTTGTTTTTTTGTGTGGGGGGGGGGGGGGGGGGGGGGGGGGGGTTTTTTTTTTTTTTTTTTTTTTTTTTTTTTTTT